>NC_083480.1:16637603-16662603 GCF_030014155.1 Tachysurus vachellii | reverse complement strand
AGTTTTTTTTGCTCTGTACGTGAGCAGTGATGACATACCAGACAAACCTTGATATCCGTTAGCTTTTTATTTCCCAACTGCTGCTTGTGTGGCCTCGAGCAAATCATTTAACAGCAGGCTGCTTTTCCGGTGCTGCAACCTGGCCACTGGTCGTCTTTAACCCCAGCATGAGGGCTTGGGAAAGAGGAACAGCCCTTCCTACCTTTCTGCCTACCTACTAAGATTAGAAATACAATTTAAAACTCACAGACATGGCGAGTTCCCCTCCAGCTTCCAGACCTACTTTAAACGACGCTGCCTCAGACCTCCGTGTCAGCACCAGCGGCTAACAACACCTGATCGCTGCTGCTGGTGCTGTGGGGGGCTTTTTTATTTATGGAAGTGGCTACAGTCTCTAATTTAGACCTACTGGTAATCCGGACAGGATGCATCGACGTATCCAGCCAACGTTTTCCTTCCTTCAAGAGCTTCCTTCTTTTCCTCATGATTTCTTCTACATTGAAGAAATTAGCTAATTAGCATCATTTATTGACTTATGAAAAACTATCCCCTAAAAATATCGTGTCTCGCTTTCAGTTTTTTTCCTCGCTCGTACAAATAGATCTGAGAACATGTAGGACATGATTTAAAAAAAAAATAAGCTGGAAAAAAGCAAAAGTTTATTACGGTGCTAACCCTATTAACCCTAACAAAAAGTATAACTAGTTTGGCCACGCCCATTATCCGTCCTTTTATAGATAACATGCAGTTTGCTGCATATCTTGGGGCGGAGCTTCGTTAACATGGGCAGGAATCATTTAAATCTTGAGCTGTCAGAGATCTAATTGTGTATAAGGAACTTTTAAAGTTACTCACACATTCATTCACTCATTTTCTACCGCTTATCCAAACTACCTCAGGTCACGGGGATCTCAGGCGTCATCGGGCATCAAGGCAGGATGGCACATCACAGGGCACACACACACACTCTCATTCACTCACGCAATCACACACTACGGACAATTTTCCAGAGATGCCAATCAACCTACCATGCATGTCTTTGGACCGGGGGAGGAAACCGGAGTACCCGGAGGAAACCCCCGAGGCACGGGGAGAACATGCAAACTCCACACACACAAGGCGGAGGCGGGAATCGAACCCCCAACCCTGGAGGTGTGAGGCGAACGTGCTAACCACTAAGCCACCGTGCCCCCTTTTAAAGTTACAAGGTGTTTATTTTTTTCCTTAAAAAAATGTTGCCCTCTCTGGTGGAAACACGACGAGGTAACGAAGGTCGTGCTGCGATCTTACAGCTGCGACTGGCGAGAAATACTGTACATGTGGAGTAAAGTACCTCAGTCAGTACTGAACCACAATCCTGTACTAGAGTAAATAAACAGGAAGTTGCTAACAGGAAGTTTGTATTTACTTCTAAGTTGCACAAATAACTGTCTTTAACTCGCCAAAGGAAATGTAAATTTTATTTATTTATTATTCTCCATCGATTAGTTTCTAAACGTTTCACTAAATGTGACCACTCATTAGCAACCAGAGTTTATCATTTTAGAAAACATTCATGACAGAAATACTTCCTGAAATTAGCTGGCACATATTTGTTACGGTTTTCTCTTCCCCAGACAGACACAGCGTGCGTTTTTTAAACAAACAACCCGCCTCGTTTGATCCGTCAGCGTTTCCAAGCCTGACGGAGCTCTACGGTATATAGACGCCTCACAGCTTGCTTCCTCTGCCAGATTAAAGCCTCTCTGATTGATTGGAAGTGTGTTGTATTCTAATGTATTTTAACCGATCAGAGTCGATGTGTAGTAGGATGTGTGGCTTGTTAAGAAATAACATGTACTAAAGTGTATTAACAAACTGCTGGTGTGAATTTACCGAGCGAAACCTCACTGTCCGTGTCTGTTTAATCGTCCAGATATTTATCTGTATCTGTATTTGGAGTTGAACCCAAAGTGGGTGTGGCCTTAACTCAAAATTGTTTTTTGTCTGTGTGTTTGTTGGCTTTTATTTGAATGAAAACCCTATCGTTGTTCCCTTGTGGACCTGCTCACGAAAGTTCTGATTCCCGAAAACCCAAAGAATCGAGTCATGTTATCCTCAGGATTTTGATGAGGCGGTTACTAAGGGTGAACGGACGAATGCGGTAAATTCATCAAATTCGTCGCAAAAAGCTCCTGTCCATGTGAATATTTCTTCAGAATCTTGCTTTTGAGACACAATTTGACACACTATGAACTTTCCTCTCAAGTGTTTTTATAGAAAAAAAAAATCCAGGAACATCACATACCTTCCGTTCACACTAAACAGTGCTAAACGTGCTACGTTAGTAACTATGACTCGTATTCCTGAGTAGTTTTTTCCTTACATTATGATCTACTTTCGTTCAGGAGTTAGGAAAAGATTCCCTCAGTCGTATCGGGTGAGAGCAAGTCATCTGGTGCGACCTGCTCACCTGGAGATTCCACATGAGCAAATCATAGCTTTGTGACAGTGAACACTTTATTAATCATATGTGTTCAAACTTAAACTCAAAGTGGGCGGGGCTTAAACCTGAATACGTTTTTATTTCTTCCCTTGTTTTAGTACTAAATATGAAACCTAGCACTATTTTCTTTATATTGATATCCTTCCCAGAATATAAAGAAACTAGTGCTGTGACAAAACCCCCACGACGCTGACCAGGCTGTTATTAAAGATTGTCGTGAGCTTCATATCTGACCAAAAAAAGCAATTCAGTTCATGCTTGGTGTGATTTTTTATTACACCTGGTTCCAGCCTGAACCACAAACCTTGTGATGCTCTCGTGCTGTTTTTAATATCTGGTACATTCAGAGGTGGGAAAAGTGGAAAAGTAAAATTAGAGTTAGCTAAATAAAAAAATAAAAAAATAAATAAAGCTACTCAGGGTGGCTTAGTGGTTAGCACGTTTGCCTCACACCTCCAGGGTTGGGGGTTCGATTCCCGCCTCCGCCTTGTGTGTGTGGAGTTTGCATGTTCTCCCCGTGCCCCCCCCGCGGGGGTTTCCTCCGGGTACTCCGGTTTCCTCCCCCGGTCCAAAGACATGCATGGTAGGTTGATTGGCATCTCTGGAAAATTGTCCATAGTGTGTGATTGTGTGAGTGAATGAGAGTGTGTGTGTGCCCAGCGATGGGTTGGCACTCCATCCAGGGTGTATCCTGCCTTGATGCCCGATGAGCCAGGTTCAGTGCCAAGATTAGTAATAAACAATAGCTAGCTGTACTATGGCTAACATTTGATGTCTTGCACGTGAGAATGAGATTTTCTGCAAGACAAAATGCCATGGTCTCTCCGGTCTTTTCCCAAATCCCCAATGAACGTTGTACCGTTCTCCTCGTAGCCGTCCGTACGAGCTTCCTCAGGGTTCTCTGGTTTCCTCCCAACTTGAATTAATAAGATGGTAGGAGGAGTTGAAGGAGGAAAAGCTAAGCCAAAGCTAAGCTAAGCTTTAATAAGATTAAAAAAGTTAAGACATGAAAAGTGAATTTAAACAACGATCTTAAAGGACTGCTGTAGCGTTTCTCACCCGGACCTTCGTAGACGAGGTTTCAAGTTTTTTCCTCACTAAGAAATTAGCAGAAAAGTCGAGCCGAGTCTCGTTCGCGGTTATGACACACACCGTATCGAACGCTACACACAAGATCAGAGAGTTACTCGGCGTCTAAATCTGCTTTGCTTCATCCTCACAGTAAACGTCTGTGTGTGTGTGTGTTTCACTTACAAGTCAGCGTTATATTCACAAGCAGCATAAAATCGATCAGTGTAAGGCCTCATAGTGCTATAAAGAACCAGCGGGAGTTTATCCTGGAAATCCCCACCGTTTTTTTTTTTTCTTCACTCTCACACTTCGGTCTCCTGTGATGTAACGACGCAGATGATACAGGCTTCCTATAAACACCCAGAGAATCCCTGTCCTACTCTGTCATCTCAGCTATGCCCTCTTTTCTTACTCCTTCTCTTCAGTTTGTTTGTTCCTTCGTACCATGACAGAGCCACCTCAAGTCTCTCAGAGATTTAAATCGGACGCTCGATGTGTTTAGTTTTAGTTTGACCTCATGCGAAAGAGAAGACCGTCGACATGGAGACGGGTTCGAGGAAGCCTGGAAAGTCACCGTATTCCGTTTGTTCCTTGACTTCCTGGAAATCTGAATTATTCAGTGGGGCATCTCACGCGTCAGATATTTCCCCTGGGTCTTAATAAACACCGGTTAAAGGGAATCCTGGGTTTATGTAGTTAGAGGTTTCACACTGCTCCTAATTTCCTTGGTGTTAACACTGAACCCTGTCTCTTCATCATCTCACCTTGTTACACTCTGTATATTCCTAAACCCGGGATTAACCTTCTGCATGAATTTGCATGTTTACCATAACCTTAACGTACACCAAGCAACGACTAACCAGCATTCATTCATTCATTCATCTTCTACCGCTTATCCGAACTACCTCGGGTCACGGGGAGCCTGTGCCTATCTCAGGCATCATCGGGCATCAAGGCAGGATACACCCTGGACGGAGTGCCAACCCATCACAGGGCACACACACACACACTCTCATTCACTCACGCAATCACACACTACGGACAATTTCCCAGAGATGCCAATCAACCTACCATGCATGTCTTTGGACCGGGGGAGGAAACCGGAGTACCCGGAGGAAACCCCCGAGGCACGGGGAGCACATGCAACCTCCACAAGCACAAGGAGGAGGCAGGAATCGAACCCCCAATCGGAGGTGTGAGGCGAACGTGTTAACCACTAAGCCACCGTGCCCCCCTAACCAGCATCCAGAATCCACAAATAAAAAGCGTGTGCTCTGATGCCCCGCCCCTACAGAGGCATGTGGAGACTGACAGCGTTCGTGATTAGCGCCTCCTGTAGTGTGTGTGTTTAAAGTGAGGAACACGACGTCCTCATTGTTCATGATGTCATCAGCTTTTTCCTGCAGCTCGCTGGTCTCTGATTGTGCAGTGAAGGTGTTGGATTGTGTGCCTTACAGACATGAACAGAGTTGAGATGAATCGAGTCGAGTTGAGTTCAGTTCTGAACATTGTGACGGAAGATATAATGACTGCAGTATGAACATTGAGACTCCTCCTCTCCTCTATCCATCTATCCTCTCTTCTCTCCGCTTCTCTCCTCCTTTCTTCCAAACTCACTCTTTTTTTCCCTCTTTCCCTCTCCTTTCTTCCCTCCGCTATGTTCCTTTCTTTTCTCTTTGTTTAATTGTTATTCATTTTAATTGTTCTTCACTTTCTATTTAATTTCCTATATTGGTATCTTCTATACTTTCTTTTTCTTTCTACTTTTTCACCCCTTTCTCTCTGTCTCTCTCTCTCTCTCTCTCTCTCTCTCTCTCTCTCTCTCTCTCTCTCTCTCTCTCTCCCTCTCTCTCTCTGGAGAGCTTGTCTCGGGTCTCCCTGGTCTTTCAGCCTGTGAGTGTGAATCTGCGTCAGCCGAATAATTCACACTGCTCCCATGTGGGTAGTCTTCTAAAGAGAACAGATAATAGAAGTGGTGTGTGTGTGTGTGTGTGTGTGTGTGTGTGTGTGTGTGTGTGTGTGTGTGTGTGTGTGGATGCTGCAGAGTGAGTGAGTGAGTCAGGCCTTACTGAAACATGACTGGTCCTGATGTGCATTCCCAACATTCCCAACATTCCCAACACCGTGTACAGAACCAACCTCAAACCTCATGGCTTGTGTTTATCCTGAGGAACAACACACACACTCTATACACACACACTTTCCTCACTCTCCACACACATTCTACTCCCACACAGTCCACACACACTCTACACCCACTCTCTCAACACACACTCTTCAAACACACTCTCCACAGGCAATTTCCACACTCTCCACACACACTCTGCTCCCACACTCTCCACACACACTCTGCTCCCACACTTTCCACACACAATCACCAGACACACTCTCAACACACAATATGCATACACACTCTCCACACACTCTATACACACACACTCTCCACACCAACTCTACACACACTCTAAACCCACACTCTACACCCACACTCTACACCCACACTCTACACACACACTCTACACCCACACTCTACACACACACTTTACATTCACACTCTCCACACACACTCTATACCCACACTCCATACACACACTCTAAACACACACTCCACACACTCTACTCCCACACACTCTACACTCAATCTCTACACCCACACTCTTCACACACTATATACTCACACACTCTCCAGACACACTATCAACACACACTATCCACACACACTCTCCACACACTCTATACCCACACTCTCCACACACACTCTCTCCACACACTCTACACCCACACTCTCCACACACTCTACACTCACACTCTACACCCACACTCTCTACACACTCTACACCCACACTCTACACCCACACTCTACACCAACACTCTCCACACACACTCTCCACACACACTCTTCACACACACCCTTTCCACACACACTCTATCCACACACACTCCACACAGTTGTTCTTTAAATAGAAACCCCAACAAAAAAACTGGTAAAGTAGGCCAGAGCTGAAACACACTCGTGGCCCAGCAGCCTGAAGGCACCTCATCCATCATGGCTCCCTAGCTGTAGTGCACTTCACTCGTCCCCTACTAACCACCATTTACATTCTACATTCTCTCACTGCAAGCACAACCATTTATCTCATGCCTTCTCTCCAATCTCTCTCTCTCTCTCTCTCTCTCTCTCTCTCTCTCTCTCTCTCTCTCTCTCTCTCTCGTTTCTCTTTCGATTTATATTCTAATCCATCACACATATCTATCACACTTTCTTCCTGTATTTCTCTTTGTTTTCTCCATTTATTTATTTGTTTTTACCTTATCTGGTTTCTACACTTCCTTTCCTCTGTCTTTCCCTTTTTTCTTGATCATCACTCATTCATTCATCATGTTTCCTCAAAATTTCTTTTCTTTTCTTTTCTTTTCTTTTCTTTTCTTTTCTTTTCTTTTCTTTTCTTTTCTCCATGCTACTGTCTCTGTGTATTATTCGCATTTCTCTCTCACGTAATTCCTTCATCCATTCACTTCCTCCTTCTATTTTTTCCCCACCCTCTTTGTCCTGTCTGTCCCTCTTGTCTATTTGCTGATTCCTCCATTCTCTCTCTCTCTCTCTCTCTCTCTCTCTCTCTCTCTCTCTCTCTCTCTCTCTCTCTCTCTCTTCATTCTTCCAATGGCTTCATCCACCCTATTGCTCTCTCTCTCTCTCTCTCTCTCTCTCTCTCTCTCTCTCTCTCTCTCTTTCACTCTCTCCCCGCAGTTTTTGTATGCCCGGGGACTCTGTTGAGGGTTCAGGCAGCAAGTTCACAGCAGGAGGCGGAGCATCAGTCGGGGGCGTGGTGTAAGGACCCTCTGCAGTCAGGTGACCGGCTGTATGTCATGCCGTGGACGCCGTACCGGACAGACATCCTGTATGAATACGCCTCATGGGACGACTTCACCCAGAACCGCGCCACCACCACTTACAAGTGAGCACTCGTCTTCCTCGTCAACACAATCACAAATATACTGTGATGTGTGTGTGTGTGTGTGTGCCAGCACATTTTACTGCAGTGAGAAAATAATTGAATAGCGGTTTAACAGAACTAAGAAAATCCAGAATTTACACACACTGTAATAACACACACCATAGTAACACACCGTAGTAACACACACTGTAGTAACACACACTATAGTAACACACACCGTAGTAACAGACATAGTAGTTACACACGCTGTAGTAACACACGCTGTAGTAACACACATTGTAGTAACACACTGTAGTAACACACACTGAAGTAACATACACTGTAGTAACAGACACTGAAGTAACATACACTGAAGTAACACACACTGTAATAACAGACACTGGTATAATACACTGTTGTAACACACACTGAAGTAGCACACCCTGTAGTAACACACACTGTAGTAACACACTGTAGTAACACACACTGTAGTAACACGCACTGTAGTAACACACTGTAGTAACACACACTGAAGTAACACACTGTAGTAACACACACTGTAGTAACACACTGTAGTAACACACTGTAGTAACACACACTGTAGTAACACACTGTAGTAACACACACTGAAGTAACACACTGTAGTAACAGACTGTAGTAACACACTGTATTAACACACACTGAAGTAACACACACTGAAGTAACACACACTATAGTAACACACACTGTAGTAACACACACTGTAGTAACACACTGTGATAACACACACTGTAGTAACACACACTGAACTAACAGACACTGTAGTAACACACACTGAAGAAACACACACTGTAGTAACAGACACTGGTATAGCACACCGTTGTAACACACACTGAAGTAACATACACTGTAGTAACAGACACTGGTATAACACACTGTAGTAAAACACACTGTAGTAACACACTGTATTAACACACACTGAAGTAACACACACTGTAGTAACACACACTGAAGTAACACACTGTAGTAAAACACACTATAGTAATACACACTGTAGTAACACACACTGTAGTAACACACTGTAGTAACACACACTGTAGTAACACACTGTAGTAACACACACTAAAGTAACACACTGTAGTAACACACACTGTAGTAACAGACACTGTAGTAACACACACTGAAGTAACACACTGTAGTAACACACACTGTAGTAACACACACTGTAGTAACACACTGTAGTAACACAAACTGAAGTAACACATACTGTAGTAACACACACTGTAGTAACACACTGTAGTAACACACACTGAAGTAACACACTGTAGTAACACACTGTAGTAACACACACTGTAGTAACACTGAAGTAACACACACTGTAGTAACACACACTGTAGTAACACACACTGTAGTAACACACTGTAGTAACACACACTGTAGTAACACACTGTAGTAACACACACTGTAGTACCACACTGTAGTAACACACACTGTAGTAACACACTGTAGTAACACACACTGAAGTAACACACTGTAGTAACACTCACTGTAGTAACACACACTGAAGTAACACACTGTAGTAAGACACACTGTAGTAACACACTGTAGTAGCACACACTGTAGTAACACACACTGTAGTAACACAAACTGTAGTAACACACACTGTAGTAACACACTGTAGTAACACACACTATAGTAACACACACTGTAGTAACACAAACTGTAGTAACACACACTGTAGTAACACACACTGAACTAACAGACACTGTAGTAACACACACTGTAATAACACACACTGTAGTAACACACACTGAACTAACAGACACTGTAGTTACACACACTGAAGAAACACACACTGTAGTAACAGACACTGGTATAGCACACCGTTGTAACACACACTGAAGTAACAGACACTGGTATAACACACTGTAGTAACACACTGTATTAACACACACTGAAGTAACACACTGTAGTAACACACAATGTAGTAACACACTGTAGTAACACACACTGAAGTAACACACTGTAGTAACACACAGTGTAGTAACACACTGTAGTAACACACACTGTAGTAACACACACTGTAGTAACACAAACTGTAGTAACACACACTGTAGTAACACACTGTAGTAACACACACTGTAGTAACACAAACTGTAGTAACACACACTGTAGTAACACACACTGTAGTAACACACACTGAACTAACAGACACTGTAGTAACACACACTGTAATAACACACACTGTAGTAACACAAACTGAAGAAACACACACTGTAGTAACAGACACTGGTATAGCACACTGTTGTAACACACACTGAAGTAACAGACACTGGTATAACACACTGTAGTATCACACACTGTAGTAACACACTGTATTAACACACACTGAAGTAACACACACTGAAGTAACACACTGTAGTAACACACACTATAGTAACACACACTGTAGTAACACACACTGTAGTAACACACACTGTAGTAACACACACTGAACTAACAGACAGTGTAGTAACACACACTGAAGAAACTCACACTGTAGTAACAGGCACTGGTATAGCACAACGTTGTAACACACACTGAAGTAACACACACTGAAGAAACACACTGTAGTAACACACACTGTAGTAACACACACTGTAGTAACACACACTGAACTAACAGACACTGTAGTAACACACACTGTAATAACACACACTGTAGTAACACACACTGAACTAACAGACACTGTAGTAGCACACACTGAAGAAACACACACTGTAGTAACAGACACGGGTATAGCACACCGTTGTAACACACACTGAAGTAACAGACACTGGTATAACACACTGTAGTATCACACACTGTAGTAACACACTGTATTAACACACACTGAAGTAACAGACACTGGTATAACACACTGTAGTAACACACACTATAGTAACACACACTGTAGTAACACACACTGTAGTAACACACACTGAACTAACAGACACTGTAGTAACACACACTGAAGAAACTCACACTGTAGTAACAGACACTGGTATAGCACACTGTTGTAACACACACTGAAGTAACATACACTGTAGTAACAGACACTGGTATAACACACCGTTGTAACACACACTGAAGTAACACACACTGAAGTAACACACACTGTAGTAACACACACTGTAGTAACAGACACTGGTATAATACACCGTTGTAACACACACTGAAGTAGCACACACTGTAGTAACAAACACTGTAGTAACACACTGTAGTAACACACACTGTAGTAACACACACTGTAGTAACACACTGTAGTAACACACACTGTAGTAACACACACTAAAGTAACACACTGTAGTAACACACTGTAGTAACACACACTGAAGTAACACACTGTAGTAACACACACTGTAGTAACACACACTGTAGTAACAGACACTGAAGTAACACACTGTAGTAACACACTGTAGTAACACACACTGTAGTAACACACTGTAGTAACACACACTGAAGTAACACACTGTAGTAACACACACTATAGTAACACACACTGTAGTAACACACTGAAGTAACACACACTGTAGTAACACACACTGTAGTAACACACTGTAGTAACACACACTGTAGTAACACACTGTAGTAACACAAACTGTAGTAACACAAACTGTAGTAACACACTGTAGTAACACACACTGTAGTAACACACACTGTAGTAACACTGTAGTAACACACAGACAGACAGATAGATAGATAAAACTACAAAAAGAACAATAATAATAATAATAATAATAATAATAATAATAATAATAATAATAATAATAATAATAATAATAATTACTAAAAGGCACAATTACCGCTCACTAAAGCAGATGTTTAAACTCCCCCATGATTAATATCCAGAGTTTATGTGTGTGTGTGTGTGTACAGATGGTTGTGCAGCAGTGTGTTCATCTCTCACATACAGACGAGGTGTTTATAGCGAGCGACTTTTTCTCTAAACGTTCTTCTGAGCTGAAGCAGTATGTTAGAGCTCCAGCTTTATTCTGCTCTAGTCTCAGTAGTGTGGCATCAAGACAGACCTGAAACTCCAATCTGGGAACCTTTACAGAGGGCTTCGAGGGATTCAGTACTTATTTATTTAAAAAACAGCTGTATTTACGATTACACGTTTATCCGATAGAATTAAACATTATGTTTCTAATCTGTTCTTCATCAGTTTTAGATTATTACATAATATATCAGACCAAGAGTGTAAGTTTTACACTGATGTAAAAATATAATATCGTTTATCTTACAAACTCATCTGAAAGTTACACAAACCTCCCGACCAATCAGATTCAAGAATTCTACTACACTAAAACTTTAACCTAAATTCTATATATTTATGCAGAAGATTATTTTATTGAAAGTTGCTAATAAATGACGCCGTAATTCCTAAAACGCGCCGTAAATGACGCCGTAAATAAAAACGCGCTTTTAGAGAAGGGACTAGTTTTTCATTTTTCTGTGTGTTTCTAATAGCTTATATATTACACCTGCTTTAATTATTAATCAGTAGAGTTTAAGCGACACATTACACTTCGATTATAAGTCAAGTTTTTTTTTCTCAGGTTCAGGGAATCGTGTAAAATCCTCTGCCATTTTTTCTTTCTTTTTAATCAAACAAATCTCTCATCTAGCGGTGCTGAATAATTACCCACCCACCCCCCCACCACCACCAACAACAACAAAAACATGTTAACAATTAAGCAATAATAATAATTAATTAATTAATTAATAATAATTATTTTTGTTAACTGTGTGTGAAAAGGATAGTCGGTTATAACTTTTAGAAGTCGATCGTTCTTCTGGATGAATAATACATTCTTTAAATAATCATGCAAAAAATATATTATTTAAATAATGCCTTCCTGCATAATAATTATTATCTGATTAGTGGACTTTTGGACTCTAGACTATTCGATAATGTGTTACGCCTCAGGTCTGAACGTTTCCCGACGTTAATTGAACTCCTGTAGAATATAAATATATATATATAAATCGCTCCTCATCCTCCAAACCAGCACCAGCGCATATTAATGCTGACGGATTAATTTAATTAAGTGAATACCCCAGTGTTTTTCATGTAGCGCACTCGTGCGTGTGCGTGTGTGTGTGTGTATGTGTGTGTGGTTACTGACAGGAAGACGTTTCCCTGCAATGTGAAAAGAACAAAAACGATCAAATGATCTTATAACGGCGGTCGAAAGGGCAATAAATGTTGAGAAATGTAATTCCATAACGTTCGTTTCAAAGCACAAGCTTCACCGTGTTATAATAAAGGTGTTATGATGAAACGTACGTGAGAGGAAGTTTTACAAAAATAGCTTTTTGTACAAATTTCCACCAGACTAACTAGTTACTATGGAAACGATAATGCACTTAGTAGAACAAGAACATTAATACATAAAACAACTCTGATGCGCAGCTGCAGTACTTTACAGAAAACGAATCAACACCCGCCGTCCAATCGGAATCGAGGATGAATCATAGCTGTGATACTGTAAAATGTAGTAATGTCCGTGTAAATTAGATAGAACTCAACGCTGCTAGCTTTAGCAGAATATGCTGCAATGTTTTCAGCTGTTAAAAGGATCAATTACACAGTTTGTTCGGACTCATTTAAAAGACTGGAAGCCCCTCCCACTTCTGCTATGTAAGCAAAGCTGTGAGTGTTTAGTGACGTGATGACGTATACAGCTAAGTACGGTGACTCATACTCAGAATTCGTTCTCTGCATTTAACCCATCTAAAGTGCACACACACACAGCAGTGAACACACACACACACACACACACACACACACACACACACACCATGAACAATGCTGCGGGGAGCACTTGGGGGGGGTCGGTGCCTTGCTCAAGGGCACCTCATTCGTGGTATTGCCAGCCCGATACTCGAACCCACAACCTTAGGGTTGGGAGTCAAACTCTCTAACCATTAGGCCACGACTTCCCCTGTATTGCATGAAGTGTGTTACGGTTGAATACGTGCATCATGTTGGTGTTTAAAGTGCACTTTCTGTTCTTGCTCAACTAACACTAGTCATACTACACAATGAGGTAGAATAGTGCATTGTTTTGTTTATTACATTTATTCCTAAGATAACTAATGTGACGTGTTAATATTATTACAGTCTAATTAAGCTACTTTATTATCATGATGTTAATGAATATATATATATATATATATATATATATATATATATATATATATATATATATATATATATATATGTATGTATGTATATCATGTAAATTGGCATTTTGGAGCTGTAACTGCAGAGTAATTTGAGCCATCTGATGCGATGTGCCTCTAGGCTGCCCAATCGAGTGGACGGTACGGGCTTTGTGGTGTACGACGGCGCCGTCTTCTACAACAAGGAGCGAACACGAAATATCGTCAAGTACGATCTGCGCACACGTATCAAAAGTGGCGAGGCTATCATTACCAACGCCAACTACCACGACACCTCGCCCTACCGCTGGGGAGGGAAGTCTGACATCGACCTGGCCGTGGACGAGAACGGACTGTGGGTCATCTACGCCACCGAGAGCAACAATGGCCGCCTGGTGGTCAGTCAGGTGAGGAAGTGTAAAGAACCCTAAATAGAACACGTAGAAACATGTAGAGAGTGTGTACAATCTTACAGAGAGCAGAAAGAATTTTATAGAGAGTGTGTAGAAATTTTGTAGTGTGTAGAACTGAATAGAGTGCAAAAATTTTGAATTAGATAGAGCCTGTAGAATTTTATAGCGGGTGTGAATTTTAGAGAGAGTGTAGCACAGAGTCAGGACAAGAGAGTCATTTAAAGCAGTTTGATTCTTTAAATATAGTCGTATTTTTGAGAGAGTGTGTAGAACGTTTAAAGAGTGTGTGGAATTTTTTTGTAGTGTGTTTTTAGGCGAGTGTGTAGAATTCTGGGGAGACCATAGAATTTTAGAGAGAGTGAGTTGCGCCTTTTAGAGAGATTCAGGACAAGAGAGTCATTTAAAGCTGTTTGATTCTTTAATTATAGTAGAATTTTTAGAGAGTGTAGAAGTTTATATAGAGTATGTAAAACTTTATAGAGTGTGTAGGGCCTTGTAGTGTGTAAAGCCTTTTCGCAGCGTGTTTAAAGCAGAGTCAGGACAAGAGAGTCATTTAAAGGAAAGTCAGGACAAGAGAGTCATTTAAAGGAGAGTCAGGACAAGAGAGTCATTTAAAGGAGAGTCAGGACAAGAGAGTCATTTGAAGCAGTTTGATTCTTTAAATATAGATTTAGCAAGATGTAAGATGACAGCAAGTTTTTTGTAAAAACGTTTTTTTAACAGTCCATTAATTCAGATGTGATGGTGGAAGGATGGATTTACTCATGCCTTTTTATTCCTCTCTTTACGACCAAAAAAAAAAAAAAAAAAACACATTTTTATTCATTCCTGTTCCAAAAATTGTCGCGTGAACACAAACAGACAGGTGCAACATGAAAATATCCGAAAGTCATGATCCTCGACACGGGTAAACAAAAGGAGAGCAGAGAACTACAGAGCTGTGGATCACTGAAGTCATGACAGAATTACAGTAGACACATGCAACACACACACACACAACTTGTATATACACAGTCCAATGTAACATGACAAGTAGACAACAAAACAAACTCGACACAGGTGGAAATAATGATCTGGGAGAGTGGTCAGGGTGGATCTGGACTGCTCTTCTACACAGGAGGCATCTCTGACTGTGTGTGTGTGTGTGTGTGATCCTGGCAGTGTGAAAGCTATTTCTTCTGCTGCTGACACACTGCTTTTCAGAAGTACAAGCTTTTCTGCTGCAAGTGTACACAGCTCGTGTCGTCATCCCACAGGTGAACCGAATCTCTCTCTCTCTCTCTCCTTCTGTCTCTCTCACACACTCTCTCTGTCTCTCTCTCTCTCTCTCTCTCACTCGGTGTGGCAGGTAAACCCATATACACTTCGTTTCGAGGGCACGTGGGAGACGAGTTTCGACAAGCGGCTGGCGTCTAATGCCTTCATGGCGTGCGGCGTGCTGTACGCAGTGCGCTCCGTCTACCAGGACGACGACAGCGAGGCCGGCGGTGATCTAGTGCTGTACGCCTACAACACCAACCGCAACCAGGAGGAGCCTGTGCACATCATCTTCCCAAACCCCTACCAGTACATCTCATCCATTGACTACAACCCCCGTGACAACCAGCTCTACGTGTGGAACAACTACAACGTGCTGCGCTACCCACTGGAGTTTGGACCGCCCGACCCCACCACAGGTACAAACACCACAGGTACAAACACAAAGAACAGATCTAGAACTAGGCTGAGACTCAGTTATGTAATCCACCAAGAATCAAACACTCCATGTTGTGCTTAAAATAATTCATTCATTCATTCATTCATTCATCTTCTACTGCTTATCCGAACTACCTCGGGTCACGGGGAGCCTGTGCCTATCTCAGGCGTCATCAGGCATCAAGGCAGGATACACCCTGGACGGAGTGCCAACCCATCGCAGGGCACACACACACTCACACTCACACACTACGGACAATTTTCCAGAGATGCCAATCAACCTATCATGCATGTCTTTGGACTGGGGGAGGAAACCGGAGTACCCGGAGGAAACCCCCGAGGCACGGGGAGAACATGCAAACTCCACACACACAAGGCGGAGGCGGGAATCGAACCCTGACCCTGGAGGTGTGAGGCGAACGTGCTAACCACTAAGCCACCGTGCCCCCCTAAAATAATTCAGTTTAATTCAATTTGATTTAGAACTTTATAAAGTGTATACAATTTTATAGAGAGTGTGTGTAGAATCTTAGAGAGTGTGTGTAGAGCCTTATGGAGAGTGTGTGGAATTTGGGTAGAAACACAAACATTAGATGGAGACTAAGCTGAGACTCAGATCTGTAATCTGTTAGGAATCAAACACTCCACTTTGTGCTGTTTGAGGAAAATAATTAAATTTAATTCAATTCAATTTATTTGTATGGCACTTTTTTAACAATTCCTGAGATGATTTTCAAAAACTCGATGAGATGATATGAGAAAAAACCTTGAGAGGAACCAGACTCAGAACTGACTCAGACTCAGAACTGACTCAGACTCAGAACTGACTCAGACTCAGAACTGAACCTCATCCTTATCTGAGTGACACTGGACAGGAAATAATATAAATGTAAATAATGATATTTCTACAACAGTTCATAGTCCAGCCGAATTAAGCGACTAAGAGCTACTGAGGAACTATCAGGTCAGCGTGATTTCTGAGTTCATTATAGATTTAACACGAATTCATTTCTCCTGAAGTCTTCAAATGTTCACTGATGAAGGCCCGAGCACAAAGCTGACCAACAGGTGGAGTTACTATAAACCCTGAACTTAAAGCATGTCCTGAAAAGTTTGATTTATTTTACAGTACAGCAAAGTACCAACAGTTACAGCTTTTATTTATTACAAAACCATAAACCGTACTTTTTATTTGCTCATGGTCACATTAAATGATGCGAAAAGTTTACTTCCTGTTCTTGCAGCTTGTTGGAGAATCAAAGCAAGCCGAGTGTAAAATCTTCTGTTGGACTCTACTGAACAGATCACAAGGGAATTAAACTAAGTCAAAAATTAAACACTGCTGAACCGGTGTACTGAATTTAACTGGTCTAACTGAACTGAATTGAATCAATACGAACTTTACTAAATTTAAAAACTGAAATGAAGCAAATTGAGTTGAATCAAACTGGAATGAAACTAACTGAATTGCACCAAAATGAATTCAAAATGAACTGAAACAAAATGAATCATATTGAACTTTATAGCTGAACTGAAATGAAACGAATAGCATTGAAATTAACAGGTAAACTGATTTGAACGGAACTGTGTCAGAACAAATTACACTGAATTTAACTAATGTAGTGAACTCAACTGAATCCAATTAAACTACCGAACGGAAGTAAACTCAACTAAACTAAATCATTTTACACTCTACTGAACTGAATCAAATTACACTCTACTGAACTGAATCAAATTACACTCTACTGAATTGAATCAAATTACACTTTACTGAACTGAATCAAATTACACTCTACTGAACTGAATCAAATTACACTCTACTGAACTGAATCAAATTACACTTTACTGAACTCAACTGAATCAAATTAGACTCTACTGTACTGAAGAAATTCAACATAAACTGCTGAATTTAATTCAACTAAACTGAATCATTTTACACTACTGAACTGAAGCAAATTACATTCTACTTAAGTGAAATTATTTAAATTACACTCTACTGAACTGAGCTCAATCCGATTACACTCTACTGAACTGAATGAAAATGCACTGTGAACTGAACTAAATCAAATTACTCTCTACTGAACTGAACTGAATCAGTCACACTCTACTGAACTGAATCAAATTATACTCTGTTGAACTCAACTGAAACAAATTGCATTCTACTGAACAGAATCAAATTAAACTACTGAACTGAAGTGAACTCAGTTGAATTAAGGTTTGAACTTCACAGAATTTAACTGACACAATATGAAGTAAAACAAACTTAACAGAACTGAATTGAATTGCGTCGAACTAGAATTAATGCAATGAACTGTAATGAACAGCACCGAACTAAATTGAACTGAACTGAATTAAAAAAAAATAATCATATTGAACTTATTAGCTGAACTGATGTGAAACAATCAATGCTGAAGTTATCAGCAAAGCGAATTGAAATGAACTGAATCTAAACTAATTATATTGTGCCCTGAAATGAACTGAACTGATGCAATTCAAACAGGAATGAACATAAATGAACTGAATTGAACTGAAACAAAAGGAAACATGGTGGATTTACTTGAACTAAACTTAGGGGCTTTTTACACCTGGTCACTTCATGCGTTTTCTGTGAGCCGATAGCTATCCGATGGTAAAAAGACTGGGTCTAAATGCCCTCAGAAACGTTTCCGAGATGGATATAAATCCGATGGTTCAAACCCCTTCAGGAGGTGGTCTGGGACACATTTCAGATGAAGCTGGACAGGTGTAAATGAATGTGGTTGTTCAAGCCACATACGTCAGCGCTAAACTCCTCCCAAAAGGAAGTACGTCACTCGCAGGTGATCTTTCACCCAGGAGTCTCGTCAGGTCTTAAAACGCGCTGTTGCTGCCAGCGAAAATGCAGCAAACAGTAAACGTTGTTTTTTGTAGCAACCGCATACACCAAAGTGTGTTACATGTCAATTACCCCGGAAATGAGGTAAAATATATTAGCATTTTGGGCGGGAGTAGAAAGATCGGATCGATATCCGATTCGCCAAGACGCGTTTATGTGGCCTAATGTAAATGGAACAGTTTTAACAAATCGGATAGCTATCGGATCAGAGAAAACACATGAAGTGACCAGGTGTAAAAAGGCCCTTAAATATAATGAATTAAACTTAAACTGAACTGAATGGAGTCAAACTCTACTCTGACTTGTAAACTGCACTGAATTGATCCGAATACAAATGAATGGAAACTTAGAATACTGAACATAACAAGTGAACCGAATTGATATGAACTGAATCTCTAAAAACTGACACTTGAGACTCCTTAGATAAACATTTTTACAACATTAAATGGAACTATAAAGGGTCTATGTTGTTCTGTAAAACTCTGTTATTGGACAATAAAAATACAGTAAATCCACTTTATTTAGATTTCTATAATAGCTTTGATTTATTTTAAGCTTTTTTTATATAGAAGCTTAAATGCTAGCATAAAATGTCCAAATCCATCTTTCCTTCATCTAAGCAGAGGGCAACACTGATGGAAAAGAGTCACAGAATGGTCTTATTACTGCCAAGGTCACAATGACCAGAACATCAGTTGTGTAATATAAATATGATTGAAAAAAAAAACGAGTGGAAGAACTGAGCTGAATGTATAAAGCTTTGTGTTTCGTGTCAGCTCGACTCGGAAAGAACACCAAAGGTTAATGTGCTTATGCTAATAATGCTGCTGTGAAGCATCCTGGGTAGAACTGAGAGAAAGTGGGATGCAGGAAGAATTAAGAGGAGATTGACCTGGACAGAGAAAGAGTAGAGATAGAAAAAGAAGAAAAAGAAAAAAGTAAGAGGGTGAGAAAAAGAGGAAGGATAAGGTTCGATCACAACTAAATGTCTGTTTTTATCATATTCATTCTTTATGGTAATTAAACATAATCAACCGCTAAGGGTTCGTTCGCTAGGGTTAGATCGTCACCATCCTCATCGTTATCCACAATGGTTGTTATAGCGACAGTGCAGGTACATCGAACGGCACAAGTACAGTAGATATCTGTCAGCGTGGAGATTTACATTAACACAGTGCTGTGGTACTTCGTATCCTTGGAAACTCTTGTCTACTGGGAAGTCTTGTATTTACTACAATTTCAATAAGTTGTTGTTGTACTCACAGATAATTTGGTTTCTTTGTAGAAATAAATTATTGAAATTTGAACACTTATCTGACAAAGTATGGAGCTATGAAATATATAGAAATAGGTTAAACAATAAGAAATTCGGTTTGTTGTAATCTTCAAATAGGAAATTAAAAATAAAAATGCATTGAACTATATTTAAGATCATTTCACTTACTAAGAATGTTGAAGTACAGTTCAATTAAGTACAGTTTCATTCAATTCAGTTCAGTTTAATTCACTTTGAAAGAGACCTCCTTCTAGTCCTAGCCAATAATGAACCACTGAATTTAAATGAACTGAACTAAATTGAATCATGTTATATTTTACTGAACTAAACTGAATTATACTTACTGTAATTATAATTACACTTTATTGCACTAAAATGAACTAAATTACACTCTGAAGAACTGAAAAGACATCTGAACTAAAGTACTTAATCAAACTAAGGTCAGAATTTAACTAAACTAAAATTAATAAAAATCGAATTAAACAAATTTTACTCAACTGAAGTGAATTAAAGTGAACTGATTTATTCATTCATTCATTCATTTTCTTCCGCTTATCCGAACTACCTCGGGTCACCTGTGCCTATCTCAGGCGTCATCGGGCATCAAGGCAGGATACACCCTGGACGAAGTGCCAATCACACACTAGGGACATTTTCCCAGAGATGCCAATCAACCTACCATGCATGTCTTTGGACCGGGGGAGGAAACCGGAGTACCCGGAGGAAACCCCAGAGGCACGGGGAGAACATGCAAACTCCACACACACAAGGCGGAGGCGGGAATCGAACCCCCAACCCTGGAGGTGTGAGGCGAACGTGCTAACCACTAAGCCACCGTGCCCCCTGAACTGATTTAGAAAAATATTATTAATGATGAACTTAATAGCTGAACTTAATAGCTGAACTGAACTGAAATAAATAATGTTAAAGTTGACAGCAAAACTAAGTTGAGCTGAATTGAAACTAATTAACTGAACTTAATTGAATCGAACTGAATCAAACGGAACAGACGCAAGTCAAACTGAAATAAACAAAGTGATTCATAATGAACACAGTTAACCTGAACTTAAATAAACTTGAAGTGAACTTGAACTAAACTGAATCAATTCCATCTTTAATGTAGTAACTTGCACTGAATTGAGCTGAACCCTAATAAAACCCATCAAACATAAGAGATGAATTAAATGGAAATAAACTAAACTGAACTGAATTGAGCCAATCTGTAATGTAGGGACCTGAACTGAACTGTACTGAATTCAATCAAATCAAATTGAATCAAATCTAATCTAAATTTTTGTACACAGTCTAATGCACAGAGATTGCTGGGTTATTTTTTTGTTAAACTGAGCAGAGAGACACACTGAGAGACAGACAGACAGACAGACAGACAGACAGGTTGATCTTTCTGTCAGCAGTATTTATTGACGGTCAATGGTTAAGTATGATTACTGTGAAATATCTGATATTCAATCAATTATTCATCCTCTTCAATTTTGAATGCTCTCTCTCTCTCTCTCTCTCTCTCTCTCTCTCTCTCTCTTTTTCTCTCTCTCTACTCCACCTGCAGAGAGACAGGTTAAAAGCAGTGACGTGAATAAATTACATCCTGCAGATGCTCATTTATGGTCTGAGCAACTTTTAGAGTCCTACTTGTGTGCGACATCAAATGCTTCTCTTCTCCTTTGTTCTTTCTGTTGTTTACCACCCACAGCTTTTCCTCTGATTCTCTCTCTCTCTCTCTCTCTCTCTCTCTCTCTCTCTCTCTCTCTCTCTCTCTCTCTCTGTCTCAGGGCCACTGGTCACCACACAGACTTCTAGCACCACACCATCCCGGTCCTTCTCGTCTACCTCCAGCCCATCCACCATGCGCCCTCTACCTGCCACTTTTCACCCCATCGGTGCCATAAACAAAGCCCCGGAACTGCGCCCCATCACCGCTACGGTGCCTGTTACCCGCCGCCCACCACGCCCACGACCACGCCCACCCCAGGAGCCCGAGCTACAGGAGGGGTGTGACCCCAGCATAGCACGAAGCATCCAGTGGCCCAGCGCACAGAGGGGCGAGACGGTGGAGCGACCCTGCCCTAAAGGTTCTCTTGGTAAGAAACCCAGGACCTCGGAAGAATCAAAGAAATTCTTCAGTCGAATCAACCCTCGTGCTCTTCTGTGTCCCAGAATGCATCATTTCATTTTCTAAATCAGCAGAAATCTACAGCAAAGACACCAGAGCTGCAGCTACACCATCAGTCCTCTTCCAAGCAAAACCTAGCAACAGATAAGAAACAGTATTAGCTACATTGAGCTAGCTAATTAAGCAATATCGAGTAACTGACATTTCACACACAAACATGAACAAATGTTTTGTCTGTTTTTACTCAAAAAATGCATAAAGTTCACACAGCCACATAGAACGTTGCTTGTTGCTATGGCAACACACAGCCAATCCGTAGGAAGCAGAGTAACCATAGAGTTTCACTGTAATGTAAAGAAACCGTTTACATTTACAGCATTTAGCAGACGTCCTTATCCAGAGCGACTTACATTTTATCTAATTTTTATACAACTGAGCAATTGAGGGTTAAGGGTCTTGCTCAGGGGCCCAGCAGTGGCAGCTTGGTGGACATAGGAATTGAACTCACAACCTTCCAGTTGGTAGCCCAACACCTTAACCACTAGGCTACCACATCTGTTGCTAAAATCACATTAGCAGACCATGAACTAACTGTCAAATAAACTTGTTGTAAAGTAACAACAACCGCACAACTGTGGAGGAGTGAGTACGAAAGTAAGGAAGAACAGATTGCTCATTATGTGTTCCTCATCGTTTACTCTTCTACTCTTTGGTTTCCTTGTATGTGTAGCCGGAGTGAGTTGAGTTGTGCTACACAGTAAAGACGAGAGAAGCTCTGAGCTCAGCTCTTCTGTTTATCTTCTTTTTATGGTCCTTTTATATGGGTCAGGCTTCGTCTCCGCTCCGCGTTTCTCATGTTCAAAATGTGTTCGACTGATTCATATCTTCAGCTTTACAGTCGCTGTGTTCCAAATAATTGTTGTTACTTTGTGTAATGAGCTCGTTTGCTTGTATTTATTGGGCTGTAAAACAATGTGAGGCTGGTCTGAGGCTTGTTTGGGTCTTAATAGCTTAATAATCTCTCTCCCTCTCTCTCTCTCTCTCTCTCTCTCTCTCTCTCTCTCTCTCTCTCTGTCTCTCTCTCCCCTTCTGTCTCTCTCTCTCTCTCTCTCTCTCTCTCTCTCTCTCTCTCTCTCTCTCTCTCTCTCTCTCTGTCTGTCTCTTTCTCTCTCTGTCTGTCTCTCTCTCTCTCTCTTTCTCTCTCTCTCTTTGTCTGTCTCTCTTTCTCTCTCTCTCTCTCTCTCTCTCTCTCTCTCTCTCTCTCTCTCTCTCTCTCTCTCTCTCTCTCTCTCTCTCTCTCTCTCTCTCTCTCTGTCTGTCTCTCTTTCTCTCTCTCTCTCTCTCTCTCTCTCTCTCTCTCTCTCTCTCTCTCTCTCTCTCTCTCTCTCTCTCTCTCTCTCTCTCTCTCTCTCTCTCTCTGATTTCAGGCATTGCATCTTTCCAGTGTCTGTCCTCTCCAGTTCAGTGGAACCCACGAGGTCCTGACCTCAGTAACTGCACCTCTCCCTGGGTCAACCAGGTGGCCCAAAAGGTCCGTCATCACTCTTATTATATCACAGTGTCATGAATTCAGGATTCTGATTCATCAGGATCAGAAGGTGTTGAGTCGTTGCCAAATGAACGCTCCATTCTGATTGGTCAGAAGGTGTTGAGTCATTGTCTAATGAACGCTCCATTCTGATTGGTCAGAAGGTGTTGAGTCATTGTCTAATGAACGCTCCATTCTGATTGGTCAGAAGGTGTTGAGTCGTTGCCTAATGAACGCTCCATTCTGATTGGTCAGAAGGTGTTGAGTCCTTGCCTAATGAACACTCCATTCTGATTGGTTAGAAGGTGTTGAGTCGTTGCCTAATGAACGCTCCATTCTGATTGGTCAGAAGGTGAGTCGTTGCCAAATGAACGCTCCATTCTGATTGGTCAGAAGGTGTTGAGTCATTGTCTAATGAACGCTCCATTCTGATTGGTCAGAAGATGTTGAGTAACTGTAACCTTCCTCTTTTAGCACCTTAGTTAAAATATGTTCACTAAACATTTGGGTTAAATGACTTACATGTCACGTAATGTTGGAAATGTGGCATAGGATGTTGAGAATATTAACTAGCGAGCTCAAACTTTCCTTTATATGAAACAGACTCGTTATATAACAGAAAACAATAATAAATACAATAATAAATGACATCATGTTCGAGTCATGAAATGATCCTTTTTAATGAGTGAACGTTATAACAACATTGGTGCATGTGTGTGTGTGTGTGTGTGTGTGTGTGTTTGTGTGTAGATAAAGAGTGGTGAGAATGCAGCGAACATTGCCAGTGAGTTAGTGAACCACACGCGGAGTCGAATCCACGCCGGAGACGTCAGCTCATCTGTTCGTCTCATCGAGCAGCTGCTGGACATCCTGGATGCTCAGCTTCAACCTCTGAGACCTGGGAACAAAGAGTCGGCCACCCGCAACTACAACAAGGTTACACACACACACACACACACACAGAGCTACGAAATACTACAACATATTACAAATGAAATCTGTGGAAGTAAAATGTAGTGTGTTTTGCTAAAATTGTGTGTGTGTGTGTGTGTGTTCTATACTGCCGTTCAGCTACAGAAGAGGGAGAGGACCTGCCGAGCTTACATTCAGGTACTACAGCCTGTCCTTATCCTACTCTCTATCTGTCGCTTAAAATAAAATCTATTTATGTTTTCATTCATTTTTAAAATGACCTCATAGTTTTTATCCATTTCTAGTTCCATTTCAGATTGTTGTGTAAACAGTCGCTCCTCCATCCAGACTCTCCATTGTTTCGCTTCTGAGACAAACTTCTTTATAAAAGTTACAGCTTTAACACACATAGCAACACACAATTCTTTAATCCGTTCAGGCTCGTAGAGCCGTTGCTATGGAAACAAGAATGTGACTGAACTAGCTTCGTATATTAATCTAAGCCCGTGAT
>NC_083480.1:16582603-16627603 GCF_030014155.1 Tachysurus vachellii | reverse complement strand
CCAAATTATAGCCCATTAGCATGTTTTGTGTCATCCTCACCATGACATCATGGAGTCAAACGTCCGCTCAGGTGTCTGGTCCTTAAAAAAACCCAATAGAGTAAAAATGTTTCTCTTCAGTTACTGATGCTAACGCTGGCTTTAGGATGAGATGATGAGAGTGTTACAACATATTTAATATCATCAGGTTTTTTTTAAGACGTTTTTTCCTCATTGATTTTCTTTGTTTTAAACTCAAATATTTAAAAAAGTTTTAAGAAAAATCAGAACCTCAGTTAAAGAACAGATTTTACTTTATGTAAATTCGGGTAAAGGAGAAAATTCCTCGATTCCCAGACAAAAGAAATATTAAATAAATTGATTAATTAATTAATGAATTAAAAGCAACATATTGTAACTTTTTGCTTTTACTTTTATTTTAATGTTAACTGGAAAAGTTGATTGAAATTTACTACGAATTTTTCAGTAATATTTGAGCATTAAAATAAACCCTCGCATGTTCTAGTTAACGTTGACGTTCTCACGGTCCGTATCGTTCTGCTTCACGTCCCTTCACTTGCTGGAGGTGAGCGTGAGAGGTGAACGTTCCTGGGAATCCTTGATCTGTAACGTTTAAGAACTGATTTTTTTATTTATTTTTTTTTTTGAGATTCGCATTCAGAGTCCTGGAATTGATTCGTTTTAATTATTCATAAAACTAATTTGACTTTTTAATAGACAGCTCTCACCTCCAGCAGGTTCACACCAAAGGGAATAAAAAAATGACTAATTTGATTTTTGATTTTTTTTTTTTTTTTACTTTTATTAAATCATGGCACGGAAAATAATAGAAAAAAAGAATTCTGCAGAACCGAACGCGGCGTTTGCGTATGTATCGTTTAAATACGCACATCATTTGTGTAAGCTTTCGCGCGCCGGCAGCATCGCAACTACAATCGAGTGGAAAATGAGACGGCGTCATGAGTCTGCTCATAATTAAAACCAGAGCTCAGATTTTATTGCTTCTTTATTGCCTTTCTTTTGGACGGTAACGATAACGATTTCAGATAAAAGGGTGGCGTCGTTACGAACGATCGATATCGCTCCTCATTTCACAAACAAACCTGCTGTAGGCTGTGAGTCATTATTTGTATGAGGTGGACTGTGTTACAAGTGTTAGTGCTGTATGATTGATGACCGAGCATTAGATGATGGTGTGTGTGTGTGTGTGTGTGTGTGTAGGTGCTGGTTGCGGGTTGATAACTACTTCGTGTGGAGCTTCATCGGCCCCGTGTCCTTCATCATCATGGTATTGATCTCTCTCAGCTTCACCTGCACTTCTTTTTTATCTTTTCATAAAACTAAGGTTCGAAATCATCACGATGTACTTAATGAACGTTCAGTTAATTAACAAACTCAATTAATTAACAAACTTGTAAACCCTGGATGGAGCGCGACAGACGCTGTCTGTGTCATTGACTTAATCGTTTTTTTCATGATCAGATTTAAAAGAAAAAAACTTCAACTGACTGTAAAAAAAGTTTCCACATGTTTCCGGAAACACTCTTTTTTTTCCAACAGGATTTTAAAGCATTAAGGACATTCAGATGATTTTATCAAAATGTGTAGATTCCAGGGGGTGAACGTGTCGACGTGTAAACGATGGGTCGTGTCCATTTACCTGTACATTCTGTATGACCTCTGACCTTTTCTCTGACCTCCAGCTGAACCTGGTGTTCCTGATGGTCACGTTACACAAGATGGTACGCAACTCGTCTGCCCTCAAACCCGACTCCAGCCGTCTGGACAACATCAAGTGAGTCACTGTTCTGTTCCGATGTTATGACAAAGTTTACGAGAAATGATTTCGTCCTAATATGGAAAATGGGCGTGGTCAATAAATTACAGTAAACCACTCGTTTGCACTCGGGGGGCACGGTGGCTTAGTGGTTAGCACGTTCGCCTCACACCTCCAGGGTTGGGGGTTCGATTCCCGCCTCCACCTTGTGTGTGTGGAGTTTGCATGTTCTCCCCGTGCCTCGGGGGTTTCCTCCAGGTACTCCGGGTTCCTCCCCCGGTCCAAAGACATGCATGGTAGGTTGATTGGCATCTTTGGAAAATTGTTCCTAGTGTGTGAGTGAATGAGAGTGTGTGTGTGTGCCCTGCGATGGGTTGGCACTCCGTCCAGGGTGTATCCTGCCTTGATGCCTGATGATGCCTGAGATAGGCACAGGCTCCCCGTGACCTGAGGTAGTTTGGATAAGCGGTAGAAGATGATTGAGTGAGAGAGAAGTTTGCACCCTTAATATGTGGCACTGGGTGTAGCGACTGGATTTAGCAAATCTGTGATGGAGGCTGAAGGTCACAATGTAATACAACAAAATCCACGTGGTCGTATGTATGAAACACGTGTGATACGTGTTTTGTGTAAAAGCCAGCCACAGGAGTGACAGCTGTTTCTTTCAGGTCCTGGGCTCTCGGCGCCGTCACTCTGCTCTTCCTCCTCGGCCTCACCTGGGCTTTCGGTCTCCTCTTCATCAACGAGAAGACAGTCATCATGGCGTACCTGTTCACCACCTTCAACGCCTTCCAGGGCATGTTCATCTTCATCTTCCACTGCGCACTGCAGAAAAAGGTGTGTGTGTGTGTGTGTGTGTGTGTGTGTGTGTGTGTAGATATTCAGGTGAAACATTTTCAATTGCTTAATATAATCATTTTCAGCAATATGTTGGTGTAGAAAGCTTCTGCGACATCTTCAGTGTCAGTACAGAGCATGTTTCTAACCCCAGCTGCTTTCTGTCCCAGAACTTTACAATTCAGATGGTGTGAAAGATTTCTTCGGGATATTGTTACCCTAAATTTGTGACAATGTCCTAGTTTTAGTGCCACACAGCTGTGTGTATCCCATGTTTATAAATTTTATTTTGTGTGTGTGTGTGTGTGTGTGTGTGTGTGTGTGTGTGTGTGTGTATGTGTGTGTGTGTGTAGGTCCATAAGGAGTACAGTAAGTGTTTGCGTCACTCATACTGCTGTGGACGCTCGTCTAACTCCAGCTCTCACGGCTCACTGAAAAACTCTGCACTGCGCACCAACAACCGTTATTACACCAGCAGCCAGGCCCGACACGCTGCAGCACACAGACAGGTAACACACACATACACACACACACACACACACACACACTACACCCACACACACATACGCACACACAAACAGACACACAAACAGACACACAAACACACACACACACACAAACAGACACACAAACACACAAACAGACACACAAACACACACACACACACACACACACAAACAGACACACACAAACACACACACTACACACACATACACACAAACACACACACAAACAGACACACAAACACACACACACACACACTACACCCACACACACATACGCACACACAAACAGACACACAAACACACACAAACACACACTTACAAAAACACACACTACACCCACGTACACATACGCACACAAAAACAGACACACAAACACACACACACACAAACACACACTACACCCACACACACATACGCACACACAAACAGACACACAAACACACACACACACAAAAACACACACAGGGCACACACACACAAACACACACATGCACACGTACACAAACACACAGACACACAAACACACAAACACACACAAAAACACACACACACGCACACACACAAACACACACTTACACAAACACACACTACACCCACACACAGACACACAAACACACACACACACAAACACACACTACACCCACACACATACGCACACACAAACAGACACACAAACACACACACACTTTCACAAACACACACTACACCCACACACACATACGCACACACAGACACACAAACACACACACAAACACACACTACACCCACACACACATATGCACACACAAACAGACACAAAAACACACACAAACACACACACACACACACAAAAAAACACACACAGGCACACACACAAACACACACATGCACACTTACACAAACACACTCACACACAAACACATACACACACAAACACACACACACAAACACACACACACACACGCACACACACACACAAACACACACAAACACACACACACTTAAACACAGACACACAGATACACAAACTCACACACTTACACACAAACAACCACACACACACTTACACAAACACACACACACTTACACAAACACAGACACACACTTACACAAACTCACACAAACACTTACACAAACTCACACACACACACCCCATAAACTCGACTTTCCCAGCCAGCATTATTTACTGCATTAACCAAACCCCTTAATTAATATTAACAAACATAATCACAACCCGTTTTAATCCACGTTTGTTTAAATATTACCTCAATAATGATATCCTGCACTAATTACCTCCTCCATAATTCTAATAAATCTACATAAATTAGTATAAATTAAAGAGCTAAATGTTGATAATCAGCTGAACCCAGGTCAGCAAGTGTGAAAGTGGGAGCTGCGTTTAGCCTCTCAACCGTTAATTAAGCACCCAGTCAGTATTAATTGGTGCATTAATGAATTTGTGTTGGTCGTTCATGTGATCTTGTTTTTGATCAAGATTTAAACAAACATCGACGAATAAAGGTGTTAATTAATTTGTTCATGCTGTTCTCCGTCATGTTCTTAAAATTCCCTGAATGTTCTCTGATCAGTCGGAGATTCGTACGACGGGATGTTTTCACTGCATTCCCAGGGCATGTTAGTCGGGTTCAAATTCATCATTTATAAATAAATAAATAAATAAATAAATAAAAAGAAGTGAGTAAATAAAAGAAAGAAAGAGAAAAGAAGGAAAAACATCCAGTCTGGTTCGTATTACACTCAGCTGCAGCTGCAGTCTGATTGGATGAAAGGACTCCAAGCTGTGTTGTTATTGAAGCTGTTTTAATGACGACGCTCGTGTTACTCTACGCTGTTTCAATTCATTAAGCAATAAAAGGAAAAAAGGGAAAAAAACCCATATATTGTGTCTGACCGGAGAGAGAGACGTCTGCATCAGATAAATAAGATCTAATAAACAAGAATATATAGATACAATAAAACTATACAACAGTGTAACTGATGCTTCCTGAGGGAACAGTAGTGTAAAGCTTCATCACTTCTGACTTTAACTGAACAACAGTGGTGAAGTGGAGTGTGTGTGTGTGTGTGTGTGTGTGTGTGTGTGTGTGTGTGTGTGTGTGTGTGTGTGTGTGTGTTCGTATGTGTGTGTGTGTGTGTGTGTGTTCTCAGAGCCGAATCCGTCGCATGTGGAACGACACGGTGAGGAAACAGACTGAGTCGTCCTTCATGGCATCAGACATCAACAGCACTCCTACCCTCAATCGCGGTGAGACACTGTTCCCTCTCTGTCCCCTACTTCATCCTCCCTGTGTCCCAGATTCTGTTCCTGTTTCTGTCCCCAGCTCTGTCCTTCCTGTGCCTGTCCCAGCCCCCCCATATCTCTGTCTTCTCCATGTCCGTGTGTCGGTGCTTTCTGAGCCTCCCCAAACCCCCTACTCCCCATGTCCCAGCATCTGTCCCTGTCTCTGTCCTTCCCATGTCCTAGCGACTGTCCCCATCTCTATCCATGTGTCTGTCCTTATCCGGTCTATGCTAACTCTGTCCTAGTGTCTGTCCTCCCCATGTCCCAGCGACTGTCCTCTCCTTGTCCCAGCATTTTTCCTCCCTGTGACCCAACGTCTGCCTCTGTCTTTGTCTTCCCCATGTCCCAGCATCTGTCTTTGTCTTTTTCCTTAAGTCTCCTTGTTTTTAGCCGTCTCTGTCCCCGACTGTGTCTTTCCTTTGTCCCGTCTCTCAATTCACCGTCCCTCATTCCTAGACTTCTCCTCCTTCTACTGTCCCTTCCTCTCCTTCGTTATTCTCCACCTACCAGCCCTCTCTCACAGTCTCTGTCCTCTATCCTTCTCTCTCCACCCTCCTTACTCATACAAATCAGCCGAGGGAACTACAGTCGTATGCAAAAGTTTAGGAACCCCTGACAATTTCCATGATTTTCTTTTATAAATGTTTGAGTGTTTGGATCAGCAATTTCATTTTAATCTATCAAATAACTGAAGGACACTAAAGTAATATTTCAGTAGTGAAATGAGGTTTATAGGATTAACAGAAAATGTTACATACAACTGTATATTTACATTTACAGCATTTGGCAGACGCCCTTATCCAGAGCGACGTACAGAAGTGCTTAAGTCTCAATCATTGGATACATTAACTCTGGTTCACTATTATACATACTTAAGATACCATGAGTTTAAAACATTTTTCAGTGACTCAGCTGTCCAGACCCCTAGGGGAAGTTCATTCCACCCTCTTGGCACCAGAACAGAAAAAAGTCTTTCCTCTTACCCTGAGAGATGGTGGCACCAGTCGAGCAGTGCTGGTAGCTCGGAGGGTGCGGGGTGCATTGCGAGGAGTGATGAGGGTTTTCAGGTAAGAGGGAGCTGGTCCATTTTTGGCTTTGTAGGGCAGCATCAGTGTTTTGAATCTGATGCGTGCAGCTACCGGAAGCCAGTGGAGGGATCGCAGCAGTGGGGTGGTATGCGAGAGCCTAGGCAGGTTGAAAACAAGCAGTGCAGGGATATTGCAAGGTCATGACCTGGGGATGAATCACCTGGGATGATCAGCAGTTCAGTTTTGCTAGGATTGAGCTTTAACTGATGAGCAGTCATCCATGATGATATTTCTGCCAAACATGCTGAGATCTGATCAGAAGCTGTGGTATCTGAGGGTGGGAAAGAGAAGATAAGTTGTGTATCATCAGCACAGCAGTGGTAAGAGAACCCATGTGAGGAAATAACTTCACCAAGAGAGTGAGTATACAGGGAGAAAAGAAGAGGACCAAGTACTGAGCCCTGTGGGACGCCAGTGGAGATTCTGCGTGGAGCAGATGTCGTGGAATTATTTGAGAATCTCAGAATTCAGGTGCATGTTAATATCATCACCATAAAACATCATTATATAACATCTGAAGCTACTAATAATTTTATACACTTTTTTAGCCACAAGATTCAGGATCATTGGGCACTCTGTTAGTTTCAGACCACGATATAGTTCACAGACTTAAAGTTTGGGAGAGGGACTGAGAGAGAGAGGCAGACAGACAGACAGACAGACAGAGACACAGACAGAGACAGACACAGACAGAGAGCTCGAGACAGAGAGACGACAGTGTGTGGATTATTATGATTAGTCCCACTGAAGGTCATTAGCGGTCGCTGGGGCAGATTTTAATAAGAGTAGAACATAGCATTAGTGTTCTCTCGATGACTATGATGATGGTGATAGTAATAATCATAATTATCATCATCATCAGTGGCAGTGGCAGCAGTGGGCTCAGCATTTCCAGGAGGAGACATGGACCGACAGCAGCGCTGGCTAAAACAGCCTGCTTTCTCTTTCTCTCTGCGTTAATTCAGTGGGTTTTTGTTTATAATGAACTGATTAGAGGCTGAGAGAACAGGGGGGCGATTATTGCGAGACACTCACACACACACAGCCATGTTCTGGAGACTTTTAATCAAGCAGGCGGAGAGGGAGAGAGAGAGAGGGAGAGAGAGAGAGATGAAAACCTGCTCTACAGGACAAAGACGGCGAGACAAAAGAATGGAGAGAGCGACAGAATCACAAGCATCTTTTCATAATCTTAGAGGAAACTTTTGCAGAGTCTGAAAGCTGAAGAACAGAACAATGTAAATGTCCGTTTCTCTCTCTCTCACACACACACACACACACACACATTTTCACTCGGCGTCTTTCCATCACACACTGTTCTTCATTTGCTCTTATTTTACACTTACCTTTTTCTGCCAAGATCCAGCATTGAGATGTTCACCAGTTTTGCTGTGTGTGTGTATGTATGTGTGCGAGTGTGTGTGTGTGTGTGTGTGTGTGAGACAGCAGGGGTTTTTCCTACAGGAACACAGTAGGATGCTTCGCAGCATGCGTTTTTCTTTAAGCTCAGCGTGTAACACGCACCAACATTCAGCATCATTAATGCATCTAATCACTTTTCTCCCACATTCGCACTCATTCAAATTCTTAACCATAATTTGAGATCAGAACGATCAGACAGAAAAAAGGCCCCATGCTGTGAAGTGCTGCTCTCGCACAAACAACACACACACTGTCTCATTCACACTCAGACATGTGTTTGAACTTGAAATGTGTTTGGGATTTGAAAAAAAAGGCTGTTTTACACGCAGCGTAGCGTCACTGCAGCACTGTCTGCTCCCGGGATTCCTGCTATAATGTCTCGTCTCGTCTCGTCTCGTCTCATCTGTTTTAACACTAATAACTATGTTCACGCTCAGTCGCCTACTACTGGTTGTCATAGTGATAACGTTTAGCGGCGTGTAGCGAAGCTAGTGTTCCAGATCATTTATTCAAGTTCTGGAGGGAAAATTTGGTGCTTGTGTAGAAACTTCAGCAGTGTTTATTGCTGATGAAGGAGAAGCAGCATGTGCTCTTTGATTTGATTGGTTGTGTCACTGGACACGCCCACATCTAATCACCAATCCAGCTCTTGTCAAAAATAAGCAATCTCCGGTCACGCCATCACATTCACACTTTACTGGCCAGAAGCTTCACGATCTTGAAGGTTGCACCCAATCTAACGTGATGCACTGACACTAATTATGTTCAGAAGTTGAACATAGAAACGTTCTGGGAAAGTTCTGCTTATTCTGAGACAAAGGAGCACTTGGTTTTATGAGACTCTCATATCTTTGCTGCCATTTAGAAATGTTTTGATTGTTCAGGGTGTCATTTTTGTCTCTGAGTGGCAGACACAGATACATTTAATACCTGCGTGTTGGTGGTACAGAATCTCTGGACGCTGGGTGAAGCCTATTAAATAAAATTATTAATTTATCAATTCATGATTGGGGGGTCACGGTGGCTTAGTGGTTAGCACGTTCGCCTCACACCTCCAGGGTTGGGGGTTCGATTCCCGCCTCCGCCTTGTGTGTGTGGAGTTTGCATGTTCTCCCCGTGCCTCTGGGGTTTCCTCCGGGTACTCCGGTTTCCTCCCCCGGTCCAAAGACATGGTAGGTTGATTGGCATCTCTGGAAAATTGTGTGAGTGCATGAGTGAATGAGAGTGTGTGTGTGCCCTGCGATGGGTTGGCACTCCATCCAGGGTGTATCCTGCCTTGATGCCCGATGACGCCTGAGATAGGCACAGGCTCCCCGTGACCCAAGGTAGTTCGGATAAGCGGTAGAAAATGAATGAATGAATGAATGTTCATTAGAGCAATATCATAAAACTGGACACACACAAACTTGAGTCTCATTACTCTCTCTCTCTCTTTCTCTCTCTCTCTCTTTTAGCCCCCATGGGGAATCACCTGTTGGCAAACCCTGTGTTGCAGACGCGTACAGGTTCTTCACCGTACAACACTCTGCTGACTGAGAGCTTCACTCCTCCATCACCAGGAGTCTTTAACTCCACTGGTCAGTGTCTCTCTCTCTCTCTCTCTTTCTCTCTCTCACTCTCTCTCTCTCTGTTACTCTCTGTCACTGTCTCATCAGTCACTCTCCTTCCCTGTATCTCTCTCTTGGTCTGTCTGTCTGTCTGTCTGTCTGTCTGTTTGTCTGTCTCTCTCTCTCTCCCTCTCTTTCTTTCTCTCTCGGTCTCGGTCTCTGTCTCGTATCAGAGCTACATATGCTAACATTTCTCTATTTCTGTGTATTTAGTGTGTTCACATCCTGTCAGTACGATTTCAGACAAATGGACAGTAGCCAACTGTCCAGCCGGCAGATTTAAAATCGCTCCCGTTTGATCCCACGGACAAAAATATCGATCCAACTCGAGGCTGAGGAGGGCAAAGCAAGGCAGCGTGATTGACAGCTGAGTGGGAGAAGAAGCTCCCTTGAGATTTAACACGTCGAGTAGCTCAGCGTCCGTCTCGAATAACCCTGCTCTCGGTGACGGAGAGATAGACTCAGAGAGAGAAAAAGAGAGAGAGAGGGAAGTGCAGTGTCGGAGGGGTGAAATTTAAGACGCCGTCTCTGCTGAATATTTTACAAAGTTCTCTCTAGCACGGTATAATGCGTCAGCCTCGACTCAGCTTAGCTTAGCTCCCCGCAGCCCGCGGCACATTTTTAGAATATTCACACAGGAGGAGGGCTTCATTAGAATGTCTAATTACTCTCCCTCTCCCTCTGTTTTTCTGTCTTTCTCTTTCTGAGCACAGGCGAGCGTTGATTAAAGTCATACTACACATTAAAATTTAAACCCCTCCAGCACAAGGGCATCTCGGCATTCCATATATACGGTGACAGGTTCGAATAAAACAGAGGTGTCTCCGCGTGAAAAGACACAAAAGCTGAAATAATCATCGTTGCAGCCAGATGAGGTCGTATGAATCACGGAGCATGCTCGTGTCTCGTTCTGTCAGCGTTCAACTAGCCGCATTCTAAACAGATGATCATCAGTACTGCCCCGTTCAGGGTGACGACAGAAGGAGGGGCGAGGCTGTCGGTTAGCATAAGGTCCACTGCTGTATGGTGGGGTTTGACAAATCCTCTGTTCAGACTGTATTTTTTTATGATTTTGGTGAATCAAAAAAAAATTTTACTAGAAATTCCTGTTGGGGGGGGAGGGGGGGTTAGGTGGTTAGGGTTTCTTCCGGATACTCCGGTTTCCTCCCTCGGTCCAAAGACATGCATGGTAGGTTGATTGGCATCTCTGGAAAATTGTCCATAGTGTGTGATTGTGTGAGTGAATGAGAGTGTGTGTGTGCCCTGCGATGGGTTGGCACTCCATCCAGGGTGTATTCTTGATGCCCGATGACGCCTGAGATAGGCACAGGCTCCCCGTGACCCGAGGTAGTTCGGATAAGCGGTAGAAAATGATTACTATAGTTACTGCCAGCATTGTTACTATAGTTACTGGTGTGTTCATTCCCAGGATTTTCATTAAGCATGTCTTTCACATTAGAGGTATATCGTCGCTGTCAGGCGGAATCTTCGTATCTCCAAAACCGTTATTTTTCAGGAAATTAAAAAAACGCCGTACCTTATCTGCAGTGCACAGGGTTTAGTCCGCCTTGCAGTGGATTGTCTTGCACTAAATTCCTGTCCTCGGACGAGCACCAGAACTAGCGGGGGTCAATATTTTTTTCTTTGTGCCCAGTGTTTTGAAGACATTTACCTCAGAAGACGTGTTGATTCGTTGCGACTCTTCTTGAGGAGAAATATGCCGCGAAGCTCTCCCGCGGAGTGAGGAAGAGGTGGACAGTTGAAGTGTCCAATGGAGTTATGAGATTTGCGCTCAAGCTATTTTCAAGACTTTAGATTGGTTAATAACTTGTAAAAATAACAGACCCACGTGGGGACTGACCAATAGCATTGATATGTGAAAAAATATGAAAATTTGGACATACGAGGTTTCCACCCGACAGCGACAATATATATATAAATATATATATATATATATATATATATATATTGTATTATTATTATTATTGTATATATTTATATTTAAATTGTATTATAGAAAATATTATTAAAGTTTGTCTTTTTTTTATCTTAAATCGATCTACTGTTTTTTCTCCTGTCTTCTGCAGATTTTTTTTCTTCAAATTTTTGTTAAAGTGTTTTTTTTCCCTTTGATCAATTCCGTTTTATTCTCTTCATAGTTTTCGAATGAACACTAAACTATGTAAACACATGAATAAATCTTCTGTGGCTTGTTTGATATCGTCTCTAAGAGAAAACTTGAAAAACGGGTTAAAGTGTGAACCTGGAGGATTGTTGTTGGTCTGTTCATCTTCTTATCTCTCTCTCTCTCTCTCTTTCTCTCTCTGTTTTTTCTTTTTCTCTCGCCATCCTGTAGGAACCTTCCGTGATCCAAGTAAGAGCCTCTCTCTCTCTCTCTCTCTCTCTCTCTCTCTCTCTCTTTCACTCTCTCTCTCCATCTCCTACTCTCTTTTCCACTTTATTTTAATGGCCACTGTTACCTTAACGATAATCTCTTAACCTGTGCAGTGAAGCCTCATGTTTCTGTGTACACAATTTCCACTCCCTGCTAATAGCCAGTCTCCTTTCATAAGCTTATTAATCTTGCGCTGGAAGTGTCTTTATTGATCTAATCCCAGATTTTTGTGCTGTGAATCTCGGTCTTGATTAAAAAAGGTAATGAAGTGTTCACTTTACCTTTTCTCCCTCCCTCCCTCCCTCTCGTCACACAGAGAGCACTCTAGCCAGGAATCGGGACCATGGAGGAATGGAGACACTGCCACTGAATGGCAATTTCAACAACAGCTACTCGCTGCGTGCGGGAGTTGCCGGGCCAGGTGGACAAGGTGGCAGCTGCGACTTCCTCGGGGGTGGGTCCGATGAGAGTCCACCTCCTTTGTTGAATCCGCGTGGCACGGAGACGCTGGGAGGGATCCGGCGCAACCTCTCTGACGCAGCCGCATTTGAGAAGATGATCATTTCTGAGCTAGTGCACAACAACCTGCGACAAGGAGGCGGGGAGAGAATTGGTGGTACCCTTGTGCGAGGACGTACGACCGGTGTCGGGGTTGGTACAGGGGCAGGGGCAAGTGCTGGGGCTGTAGTCGGAGTGACTGCTGTGGAACAGGAAGCAGAGGATGAGGGCCAGCGGCACAGGACACCACAAGATGTGGAGCTGTTATACAAAGCTCTGGAGGAGCCGTTGCTCCTGCAGCGTGCCCAGTCGGTTCTCTACCAGAGCGATGCTGAGGAGAGTGAGAGCTACATGAACGACTCAAACGAGAGCCACGGGCACAGTGCAGCCGCCACAGGCGCTGGCACAGGTCCGGATTCACCCGCCCGGGACTCGCTGTACACCAGCATCACCAACCTGCGAGACTCACCGTACCCAGACAGCAGCCCCGACGAGCTCTACTACAGCTCGGGCAGACCTGCACTGGGCAGCGCCATGCACACCTTCTACCCAACTCCCCAGACGAGGCCTGGAGCCGACACCCAGACCCACGCCCACACCCACAATCCCCCCGAACCTCCACATGCTGAGGGGGATGGACAGATGCAGCTGGTCACCAGCCTGTGACTGCGACTAAACCCCAGTCTCTCACACCCATTCCGTTTCTGTTCCTTTCTCTCGGTTAGCCAGTTTGGAAGTGTAAAAAGAGAGAAGTCTTAGCTCGGGTGTCAGTGGCAGCAGGTTCTATAAGGCAGCTCTGGAGCAAACCTAGTTCATACACTCCCTTGGTTTAGTCACTAGTCCAAAGCTCTCTCAGCAACTGAGAATATTTTCAACCATTCCCCGTGGATTTTTTTTGGTGATACCTCTTCTGTTTTTTTTTTTTTTTTTTTAAAAATTCTTATCATTTCCACAGTGGTTTCCTTTCTGATTTTACTCCCGTTTCTCCTCCCTTTTCTCGTGTATTAAGAGCTGTATAGAAGAGGGTTCACCGTTGCGCGTCAGTGTGCAAAGAACGCTCTCTGTCTCGCTCTGAAAGCTCTTCAGTGTTGCCAAAAATACATTTTTTGAGCCAGAACACAAACTGGAACACAGAAACACACAAACACAAGTGCACAAACATTAGTGCTTGTTACTGAACTTTAGACCGTGAAGAACTGCACTCATGAAAGCAGCAGCAGGAAGAAGCTGCCCCTGTGGAGTTGCCTTTATTCCCTTTCTCCCTCTCTCTCTCCCTCTCTCTTTCTCTCTCTCTCTTTCTCTTGCTCTTTCTCCAGATGGACTCTGATGTACAGGACTCTGAACGAGACTTGACACAACTGCACCTGGCCACAGGACTTCTATTTGATGCTCAATTTCAATGCTCAGCCCCGTGGATTACAGACTTCGGGTGCGTCCTCTGTGTTACTGGGGGCTTGAAGAACTTTTTTTTTCTTTTCTTAAAGGTTTTCCTGGGTGTTCTCTGAGCCTATTAAAATGCCTGTACATACGAACCTTGAAAAACAATAACACCAAACCTAGCGCCATTCCTATTCTGTAAATAGAGACCAGATGAACAAAAGCAACAAAAAAGTATGAACTACTATAAGAGCGATTTCTTGTATTGAGACAAAAAAAAAAGTGAGAAAAATTAAAATAAAGACATTTGGGAGTTTAAATGACAGTCAGTCCATCGCTCCCTCCTTGCTCCATTCACTCTCAGGCTCTCATTTACCCCTGCCCCATTGAATTGTGGGAAAAATGTGTTGACAGAGAGAGAAAGAGCTAGAGAGAGACAGGAAAAAAGAAAGAGAGGGAAAGTTTGTGCAGAAATAAAGAAACTAGTAAGAAGAAAAACTAGCCCCGGCACAATTTTATGTATTATAACCCATCCTTATCGATTTGACAGGTTTCATGACTCGTGCCTCGGGAATGGGATAAAGGGACGTGGGGGCAGGGTGATGTGGGGGAGTGGGGATGTGGGGGAGGGGTTTATCGACAGCAGCCATAATGTAGTGTTGGTTGTGTCTTGTTAGACTGATGTAATAGATATCAGATAACTAGATTACCGATACTTAGGACAAATAATAAAATAATCTCGAAGACGCAAAAAGACGGGATGCAAATCAATCACGAATCATGTCACGAGCGAAGCTGTAACTGTTTTTCGAAATCACGATAATCTGCCGTCGAAGCCAAATCTGGTTTGATGGTGGATTTGTGATTCGTCTGCGTGTGTGTGTGTTTTTGAGTGCGTACATTCGGGTGCCTGAAATGCTGAAGTGTTTGTACTTAAGAAGCTATTTTTTCCAGGTTAGTTAGGCCCGTGTTAAGAGGAAGCAGAGTAAAAAAAAAATAAAATGTATATCTATAAAAGAACGCTATATTAGCTCCCGCCTCAGAGCCTTTGCTAGGTGTCAGGAATACTGTTATTTTGGAGCTCAGTGCCATGGAAACTGGGACCATCAAGCGTCACGCCTGAGAAAGCAGGCATTAGCATTTGATTAGGATGGCAGGCACTGCTGACTAACGAGACACGTGCTCCGTGTGCTAGAATCACCGTGTGTTAATGTGTTCTGCAGCGTCATGCAGACGTTCTCATGTGTCTTCAGAAATGTATCCTTCTACTGAGGGGCCTTTTCCGACTGCAATTACCAGAACTTTTGGCACTAGGAAACCAGAACTGTGCTTTTTTTTTTTTCATTGACAGAGGTCCTGTATATTAAATGGGTACAGCTGCAATGGTACTAATGGTACTTGGGGGCGGGGCTAGCATTGAACATTATTGTTCAAATGTGTTGATTAACTAATCACAATGTTACTTTAGGTTTTTTTTTTCCCAGATTTTTTCGTCAAACAAACTGGTTGGAATAAAAATCATTTTAATTTCAGCTCACGTTTACGTCTCGTCATTACCGCTGGCGAAAACATTCAGACGCTATTTTCGAGCTTTTTGTATTTTTTTTTAGTCGGCTAAGCAGATAAAGGAACGATTTTAGTTAAAAGCTTGACTGTTATTTTGCTTCCGTCACTTTCACAAACAAAAATTTACCAGGAACCTCAAGTTTGTGTGGTTCTAAATTAATGGAATCATCCTCAAATCTTTTTAGCAATTAAAAAAAAAAATTATAATTATTTCCCTCTAGGGATTGGAGATATAGTAAAATACATGCTACTTTAATACAGGGGTTCCCAAACTTTTCAGACCGTGACCCCCAATATTAGACTGCTGACGACCCCCCCTCCCCGCCTCCCTTTCTCTTCTCTGTGTTCTCCTCCAACAGCTTGTGAGGATTTGCGATTTGGTTACAGACTGACAGACAAAAAGGAACACAATCTCTAAGCCAGAAAAAAATGCCTACTGTGATGGATGGGCGCTGTGCGCGGAGCAAAGCAGGTCCACTCTAGGTTCAATTTTGGAGATCGCCACCTGCAGATCATCTTCCACGTTAATTCTTCCAGCGCGGAGAATGTCTTTTCGCATAAATCCGTTGAGCCAAATTGCATGAGTACATCCAACGCGGCTTTCGACAACTGTGGATATTCCAGCGCGACAGAAACCCGGAACTCATCCAGCGTCTTGCCGTCAAATGCCATCCTCAGGGTTCGTTCGGTTGAAAGTTCTATCAGCGCATCTTCCGTATCTGACGCCAGATGATTTGCCGTGGTTACATTGAATGGTGACCTTAACTGTCGTAATTAATCGCGCAAACAAAGTTTTATTTCCGGTTTATTTTAATTATCCTAAAGTTATATTCGCATCATTACAACCTTTTTTAACATTCATTCATTCATTCATTTTCTACCGCTTATCCGAACTACCTCGGGTCACGGGGAGCCTGTGCCTATCTCAGGCATCATCGGGCATCAAGGTAGGATACACCCTGGACGGAGTGCCAACCCATCGCAGGGCACACACACACACTCTCATTCACTCACGCAATCACACACTAGGGACAATTTTCCAGAGATGCCAATCAACCTACCATGCATGTCTTTGGACCGGGGGAGGAAACCGGAGTACCCGGAGGAAACCCCCAAGGCACGGGGAGAACATGCAAACTCCACACACACAAGGTGGAGGCGGAAATCGAACCCCAACCCTGGAGGTGTGAGGCGAACGTGCTAACCACTAAGCCACCGTGCCCCCCCTTTTTTTTTAACATATTTAACACATTTAACATTAACATAAAAAAAATAAAAATAAATAAATAAATAAATAAATAAATAAATAAATAAATAAATAAAGTTTCTGGAAATCATCTCGGGACCCCCGCCCCCCACTCCGCAACCCCCCGAGGGGGTCACACCCCCATTTTGGGAACTGCTGCTTTAATAGATAATTGCACAACATACATATTTATTATAATATTATATAACAGAAGAAGTTTAAAAGTAGAATCTTGTGTTCGGTGTTTCATTAATTTAAGTAGTTTCAAGAAAAGCTGGTCAGTAAGTTTTATTTATGAATGACTACATGATGAATAACTGGACAAACTGGAAGAATCATTCACATTGTTTATTGTGTGCTTTCAAGGGGAGAGGTAGGGCAAGAGAGAGAAGGAAAGAGAGAAGGAATGAAAGAGAGAGAGAGAGAGAGAGAGAGAGAGAGAGAAAGAAAAAGAGAAAGAGAAGTGGAGTACATGCATGTTTTATGGGTGTCCCGGGAACACTCGGTGTCAATATTACAGTTGTGTGCCATGTCGAAGGTGCCAAGGGAGCGCAACATCTGCTTTACAGTCACAAACAGACATGGAGCGGGTGGTGCATCCTCAACACACCACCTTTCAGTCACAGCTTCACCTCTCTCTTTCTCTCTCTTACCCTCTTTCTTTCTCATTCTCAAAGTTTTCTTTCAGTCTAAGTGTGTGAAATACACTGCTTGGGAACATGGTCCATGTTAATGTCTAGATGGACTCTATGGGGGAAGTTGTGGCCTAATGGTTAGGGAGTCTGACTCCTAACCCTAACCCTTGTGGGTAGAGATGAGCCGGATACTCGGCTGAAACGAGTATCCGGTACGGATAAAGCACTTCTGCAGAGTACAAGTATTATACGAGTAATACGAGTCAATATCTGTGCTCGGATTGAATGAAAATCATCATTGGGTAGCTGATCGTGTCAGCGTTCTGTGATAGGCTAGTCCCAGCGCCCCTCCCCTACACACATACAGATGTATTGTGTTGCTGTGTCTCGCTCTGCTCACTCACAGTCACACACAGAACAGCTCTCTGTCTCTCCCTCAGTCACTTGGGTTCGCGGGTCTTTTCCGTTAACGTTTAGGGTTTCTTCAGCTTTTTACTTTGGGTTGTAACGTTAATAATACATACTTACAAACCAGTAGAGTTCTGGTAAACGTGGGTTCGTTCAGACGCGGTGCTTGCTTGGTAGAATGCGACTCGCATTGCGTCTCAGCCTGTCGGAGATTTTTTTTCTTTTTTAAACCTTCAGCTGTCTCTAACCAGTAACCAGACACTGCGTGTCTGACATGTTTTTGCTGTATTTCATAAAAACATACAGTAAAGGTAGTAAGCTAGTGTTATAAATATTACAAATTAATTATTACCTATTTCAAGACAAGCCCCGCCTACTTCCGGGTTAGGCCCCACCCACTCCGAGTACAGATACGGATACAGATAATTCATATGGTTAACAGATACGGATACAGATACAGATAATGTTGTACTTGCTCATCCCTAGTTGTGGGTTCGAGTCTCGGGCCGGCCACGACTGAGGTGCCATTGAGCAAGGCACCGAACCCCCCCAAATGCTCCCCCAGGCGCCGCAGCATAAATGGCTGCCCACTGCTCTGGGTGTGTGTTCACAGTGTGTGTGTGTGTGTGCTGTGTCTGTGCACATTGTTTAAATGCAGAGAACAAATTCTGAGTATGGGTTACCATACTTAAGCCCTATTCGGACGGGATTAGTTTTACGTGGGGACGTGGGGGTAAAGTAGTTATTACCAGAGCTTCTCAATGATTTTAGTCCCGTCCGAATGTGCCATCTCGGTAATCATTACGGACAATGTCAGTAAAGATTACGGCGACTTTTACCTTCTGCAAAAAGGTCCGGAAAAATTACCTCAGGTAATACTAATCCCGTCCGAATAGACCCGCTGTAAATATGTACGGTAAAATTCCATCATTTCCTGTTTAAAAGTAGTTTTTGGCGCGTTTTGCAAGCACGGATTTGCGCACGTGATAACAGGAAGCAACGTCATACACACATGACAACAAGGAGGTTACTGTGGTGCGTAAAGCGAGTTACCCCTCCCACTTCTGCTAGTTTTACTGAGATGTCTTGTCCCGTGCGAATTGGCCAATTTATATTACAGACGTCCTGAGGTAAAATTGCATTACTCCACGTCCCCACGTAAAACTAATCCCGTCCGAATAGGGCTTTAGTCATATGTCACGTCAAATTAATTAAATTAAAATGAATGTTTTTTGGAGTTTGGGTGGAAGGGGCTGTTGATTGAGGTGGGGTGGGGGCAGGGGTTGATAAATCTCCAGAACAATGACTCCTCCTCACATCTTTCCAGTAAGAGCTAGAATAAAATCGACCTGCATTATATGGTCCAAATATTAGCCAAAATTCAACACCTAGACTTTTGAGGCTTAGCATTAAAATCAAATGTAAATTCTGATCTTTTTTTAGGGGTTCAGGGAAAAATTCTTAATGGTGGTAATCGCATGTATGCTACAGAAGCAGTGCATAGCGATTAAGTTGGAAAAAAAAAATGCTGGAGTATTCCTTTAAGGCTTAAGAGAGTACAATCAGCTTTTTCACCCCCAAATGCACATTTTGCTTCCTTTGCTTTCCTTGCAAAAATGTTGCGTGTTGATGAGTAGCACTTGGTTTTTTGTTTTTTTTTGACTGGTCAGCGAGTTTGACCATTTGAATGTATTTGAGAGGAAAGAGGCCGATGCTGAACGATGTCCTCTGAAGAGTCGTTCTCCTGAGTCATGACTCTCTTTGCACCTGCTGTAGCTCAGTGCTGCTGCAAACACTCGCGCTTGCCGCTCTTCCAGCCCAGAGGACAGACTGTTTACCGCTCGACTCGTCCCTTGAGACAGTGGACGTGCGTCACACTGCGTCTCTCTCTGTGCCCTGTCTCCCTCCTACCCTTCTTTCTCTCCTCACTTATTCCCCCATATGCCACGTCTCTGCTTCTGTCATTCACATTCTCTCTCTCTCAGTTTCTCGTTCACTGCAGTGTTTTTCTGCGGCTTCATTACCGTGGCACTTATGGAGGAGTGGCGTTTCGATTAGTCAGAGGTTTTGTTTACATCCCACTGATGGAATAACAGAGTATGTGGGTTAATGATAGTGATTATACAGTATAAAACACCACAGGACTTAAATCCTTCCCATGGGATTGCCACCACCTCTGAAATCCCCGACACAACCCCTGATTATCATATTAATGCTGAGAACTGTAATCTAGCCATGTCAACCCACCCAGAGATCTCGTTCGTTCTTTCTCTTTACGCTCCCTGGCCATTTGTGGTCTCTCGGAGGGCGTGAGAGTGCCACGATCTTCCTTTCTTCAAGCATTAAAAAAAGGACACTGTTTAAAGCTTCTATCCTTCTCTTGGCTTCGTGCCATAATGGAGTATTGAACACTAATGGCTGCTGGATGTGGGCTGGATTTGAACTTTCCACTTATGCCATCTACTTTCTAGCTCTTTGCCCCATCATTCCCTCAATGTACAGTAGGTGCCATTGATTGGACTGGATTCCAGTCATCAGACAGCATGTCACCATGCCAGAGGACCTTAACACTGATGTTCTCTTCAGACAAAATCATGTTAAACCAGTAGCTTTTAGATTGGAAGTAGGTGACCAATATTATCAGATCAATGTTGTGAATAATTAGATATAATTCCAGATAAGCAAATATTTACATGCTCATCTTCAAAAAATTTTTTATTTTATACAGAAACTCGTGACAGTTTTAACATTTTTAAGTTGGTTAACCATTACCTCTATTACACACAGAGCTGTTCTACAGTACATAGGGGGAAGTCGTGGCCTAATGGTTAGAGAGGTTGACTCCTAACTCTATGGGTGTGTGTTCGAGTCTCGGGCCTGCAATACCACGACTGAGGTGCCCTTGAGCAAGGCACCGAACCCCCCCAACTGCTCCCCGGGCACCGCGGTTGCCTTGTGTGTGTTCACGGTGTGTGTGTTCATTGCTGTGTGTGTGCACTTTGGATGGGTTAAATGCAGAGAACGAATTCTGAGTGTGGCCATGTCCACACTAATCCGGATATATTTGAAAACGGAGTTTACGTCTAAAAATGCTCAGCGTCCACATTATCATTTTCAAACGTTTTCCAAAAGTTGCTTATCCACACTGAAATGTATGAAAACGCTTACATCTCCCTACTGCACATGAGTAAAGCTTCAACCTGCGTCATTTCCGCTAGGCGTTTATTTACTTTCGACTTACAGTCCACACTAAGACGCGAAGACGGCGTTTTCAAATTTATCCACTTTGGAGTGCGTCTTCCAACAGCTACGTTTTCATTGACTTAAAACGCTGTCTCAGTGTGGATGAAAGACCAAAACGGAAAGAAAAATATAAGTTTTCAAACGAAAACGTATTAGTGTGGACATGTGTGTCACCGTACTTAGCCGTATGTGATGCAGCAGAACTTTAGTCTTCTAGTCTATGTCAAATCTAGTTTTCATAGATCTGGAGGTTATCATAGATCTCTTAAACAACCTTAGCCACTGGTGACACAATGGTATTTCATTAGGTAATAAGGATCAATTTGACATCCAGTGATAACAGGGTTAATCCTGATCTCTGTCTGTAAATTAGGTTAGAAGTCCTGGCTCCCCATCCCAATAATCTTCCATGCTTCTCTGGCTATTGCCCCAGGCTCTGGCTATGTTTCCTTCCTGTTGCCCAGCCATATCCTGGCCCTACTACAGGACCAGCCAGGTGGCAGAAAAAAAATTCAATACGAGTTAATCATAGGTGTGTCAGGACCAGTACCTACAGGAAGAAACATTTTGTTTTGAAGCCTGCATCTTTTTACTGAGAGGCGCCAGAGGATAGCAGCCACCTTCTGTTTATTTATCACTTGGCCACTACAGGTTCGAGTCTTTAGTTCAGCAGCACCACAGGTAGATCTGGAGAGCAGAGTGTCCTGTCACTTATGTAACCACCATATTGGCACACAGTATGAACAGCATCACTGATTCTGTCGCTCTATTCAACATACCAAAGGTATATCATTAAGAGGTACAGCAACGATCAGCTGTTTTTTTGTCACTTCGTGTGTTTTTTGGGCTCAATTAGAAATCCAATGAAGCAGTAAATTGGTTGATCTATAAGATCACTGACAGAACTTCAGGTCCGAGCCCGAACGCTACTGTACACAACCTGAAGGTTGCATCAGTCACAGATTCTGGTACAGTGAAAAGGTGAAGAAATTTATGTCAAACATTTATTAATGTTAGTGTAATCTGGTGCTTTGGTCTCTTCTGTGGGTTTGAAGTGATGTGCTGGTCAGTGTGATGGTGCCTACAATACACTGTAAAAAATAAATGAAACATCAATGCAATACCAGACAGGGTCTCAGCAAGATATCCAGTCTGTCTAGTTCTCAAGCAGCATAAAAAAGACTTCAAATTACCTTTGGAGTTTGTGCTTTGGAAAAAGGTAGGGGTATGTCTTGTTTTATTTTTCTCTTCTGGCACAGAAAGCAAGGTCAGAGTCGTGGGCACATATTTCTGACTTGTGTTAACTACGGTACACCTTTTGTTTTTTAAGGTTGTTAGAAAAAACATTTAAAGAATGTTTTGTCTCCTTTCTGAAATTTCCTGAAAACTAAAAGCCCTTAACCATACAGTGAACCATTCGAGAACCTTTGAAGAACCCCTTTTCTACGAGGGTATGTTATCTGTTTAAGCATGTGGCAAAAACTAAAAATGAAACATTATTAATCTTCTTTCTTCTTAATACCTGCCAGGCTTTTACCATCTTGGTTCAGTCCTCTGTAGGGTTCTTTAAGGTTAATTAAGGGTTCTGGAAGATAGATTCTTTACAGGTTTACGTAGATTCTTTACAGGTTCCCTCAAGGAGACAACCAAAGAGTCATAATTTTTAATATTTAGATACAGTAACACTCTCTTGGAGAAGAAAATTGTATGTCTGCAGTGGCATCATCAGACATTGAAGTACATTTTGATATTCCATGAACCCAAAATTGGCACGGTGGCTTAGTGGTTAGCACGTTTGCCTCACACCTCCAGGGATGGGGGTTCGATTCCCGCTCCGCCTTGTGTGTTTGGAGTTTGCATGTTCTCCCCGTGCCTTGGGGGTTTCCTCCGGGTACTCCGGTTTCCTCCCCCGGTCCAAAGACATGCATGGTAGGTCGATTGGCATCTCTAGAAAATTGTCCGTAGTGTGTGATTGCGTGAGTGAATGAGAGTGTGTGTGTGCACTGCGATGGGTTGGCACTCCATCCAGGGTGTATCCTGCCTTGATGCCCGATGACGCCTGAGATAGGCACAGGCTCCCCGCTCGGATAAGCGGTAGAAAATGAGAGAGAGTGAGAGTGAACCCAAAATTGCAACGTCAAACGAGAGAACGTCGTTCTTTTTCTGTTAATCAGACATTCTCCACAAGACAAGCTGAAGAACACATTGGTTCTTCCTGCAGCTGGTTCTTCTTATTGTTCCTTTCTGGTTGCTGTCTTAAATGGTGTAGGCAGATAGTCAGGGTGAACTCTACACCACTCCACTCGCAGGATTATGTTTTATCACAGTACTTTCAATTTAAAGTGCGAGTGAGTCACAGAGCTCTACATGCTTGGCGTGGCAGGGGAGAGACGAGTGGCATCTGCATTTAATTAAAAAACCGACACCACAAGCTACTTGATGGCGCGTGACGAAACCCAGAGTCATACATGAGTATTGGCACAGTTTTACCACACGGTTTGGTGTTCTCTTGCAACTTTCACTAATCTCTGAGGCTAGTGAGTGATCCAGTGTATTATCCACCCCTAATAAATCTGACCCAAACTACTCAAGGGCCCAGTAATGAGCTCCAGAGCTGAGTCAGGTGTGTCCGACAGAGAAAAAACAGTAAACTGTGCACTTTTTTGTGCCCCTGTGGGACCAGCATTGCCCTCTCAACACCTAGAACATACTGCGTTTCAAAAGGGACGTGAGATGGACCTTGCGTAAGCAGTGTTTTAACGGCACAGCAGGGACGGATTAATGATTGGAAGGGATGGAAGGCAGGACGTCATCACCAGCCGGAAATCGTTTGGAAGAATTTAGAAGTTTAATTCTCATTGACTTTCACTGTTCTTACATTTGATTTCATTTGAGTTAGCCATGCTCCTGTGTAAAAAGAAAGGATGAAGGTTGACCCCTGGTCTGCTATTTTTACTTCCCTATTTCTTTTACGATAGTGATGAATTCATGCTGTTTGATTTTCCTTTAAAAGCGCTCTGGGCAAAAACTTGGCACTTTGCGTCATCGCAGGTCAGTTTGACCCTGAATCAGCGCATATTAATAAAAAACAGAAATTTGACTAAAAGCAGCCTGGTTGTCTTTGAGTGCAGTGAAACTAAATGCTGTCATCAGAACAACCTACGAACAGCGTTACACAAGTCTTAATCATTATGAACAGAGACGTGTCATTTTATATTAACAAATTAATGAGCATGAAGGTCAGCTCTTATTTTCTGTCCTTGTGTGTGTGTGTGTGTGTTTCAGCAGTAATATTTTACTGTAATACTTAACGTAGCTCAGCCCTTTCATTAGCACAGGTAGTACCTCGTATTTGTGCCGTCATTAATGGGAAGATCATTTCCCTTTTGTGCTGCTGCTAAGAGGTGTTTAGTGCTTTACACAGTATAATCAGCCCATTAGACCCACCTGAGGTGCCACCAAGGTGGGTTTTTTAATCATTCTAGAGAGCAATGATGCTTATTCAGTAGTGTTGTGTACGCAGTATGTGATCACAAAACAAAACCAAAAAAAATAGGATGTAATTTCAACATCATGTTCCTTATTCCAAGGATCAACATGAAAGTTAAATATGATTCTGAATAAGCCGATCTTTATTAGCTCATTAACTCTTTTTTAACTGAGTAATGTGCATTAAAGTACAAGACACATTTATACCCTGCGACACCCTGCGACACCCTGCAATGGTCAGAGCCAAATGTCGAGACTTATTGGTCAGATATCTACTTTGAGCTTATTACATTATTTTGGGTTGACGACCATAGAACTTCTGACCTTTTTATTATTTCTATGAAATGTGAATATATACAACTATTTGAATACTATTTTAAAATACAAATGTATTTACTGACAAACACTTTATGTCTTTCTTCCCCAAGCACAATCGTACAGAATGTCTCTAAATATTAGACACAGGTGCACCTGTGCACAATCCCCTGAGCTCCATGATGACATAGTTCACCAAGGTAGGAGTTAAAGAACCCCACTGAACACCTTTGGGATGAACAGAAACTGAAGTCTCCTTGACATCCCGACATCAGTGCCTGATCTCACTAATGCACTTGTATCTGAATGAACACAAATCCCCACAACCGCGCTCCAAGGTCTAGTGGAAATCCTTCCCAGAAGAGATGAGTGGAGCTCTTTATTATAACAGTAAACACATGGGAATAAAACTGGAATGTGATGTACGACATATGAGCACGTTATAAGTGTGAGTATGATGGTCAGGGGTGCACATACAGTACTTTTAGCCATAAGGGTTCGTTTCAATATTAAACAAATGTATGATTGCAGAACTGTCAGCTAGGAAGATCTTTAATTTCAGTAAAAACCAAGATTAGGAAACTATCTTGACTTTGAATTCAAGTTTTCAGTGTTTTAAAGCGATAATCCTGAAAAACTCATATAAGCATCAAGACTTTGGATAGACTATGGATTTAATGGATAGACTGATCGAGGCAGTGCTATATCTGTGTTATTACAGTAATATCACTCTGTTTGTGTCTTTCTTTCTTTCTTTCTTTCTTTCTTTCTTTCTTTCTTTCTTTCTTTCTTTCTTTCTTTCTTTCAAGTGCTATATGATACTGTAGAGTGTGCTGCTAATTACAATGCTAATTACAACAGGAATAATAGGCTTGGATAATGAGGCTGGATTTTACCCGAATTTCTCGTCTAACTGCTTAGCAAGTTAGCGCACCGGCTAATTTATAACACAGGTTCTAATTTCTATACGCCCGAGCAGACACAATTGAATTAATTTAATAACATGCATGAATTCTTTTTCCTAATCAGACCTAGAGATGTCTGATCAGGTGAAATCATTCTCTATCATCCCTGCACACACGATAATAAAACAGTATGTGAGATCATAAGTAGGTAGACGATTAGCTGGTTAGCAAGCAGCATTCGGTCGCAAACAAAATGTGGATGAAGAAAAAGGTTGCAGAATACATGGGAAGTCTCCTTAAGAAATAACGAGCGTTATTATTCCATCCGACAGAAGCAGAGTGAGCTTCGTACTGGGTTTAAGCTCCTTAACAACGTTAGATTTAATTATTTTCGCCTAAATTGGACGTTTGATGCCTACTTAGCATGTTGCTGTCTTCTCCTTCTGCTGTATTTGCATTTTATTTTCACTTGAAACTGACACTGATTAGGAATTGAAGAAAAAAGAAGGCTACGACAATGAAGAAATAAGAGAGATGAAAAAAAAAGTCAAAGTGAGGTATCATGGATTGTGTGTGTGTGTGTGTGTGTGTGTGTGTGTTAAAGCAAAATGACTGACTGACTGATGAGTAAGTGCTATTAAGAGAACCATTTGTCTTTCTCACCAATTCAGTGTATTTTGATTAGCACTATAGAGATACAGCGTATACGTATACACATCGCCTCCTGTTGCTTTTCCAGGACGAGCCGAAGCCTGACAATTTGACGCTTGAGGCTTCATCTTGCATGCTGATTAACTAAGAGCTGCCTTTTCCTCGCAATCACAGCCAAGAGGTTTACTCCACAACAAAAGCGGCTCTGTTCGACGTCAGGAGATGAAAACATGCTCCTGAAGTGCTAATTCCTCCTGCTGATTAATTCACGAGCAGGGCGAGCGGGTCACCGGATCTGTCAGCGATAGTGCGTTTAACCTCTCCAGCACACCCGCACAGGCGAGGGAACGGAGCAAGAGGCTCTGTTTCATGCTGTGCTCTCTTGAACCACATATGCATATGGAAATGAGACACCGGAGACTCATCCTGAGAAAAAAGAAATCTTCCAAAGGATTCAGGCAGCAAGGTCTGAGTGAACGCAAACACCCACAATTCCAGCGCCCACTCAGGGTGCCATCACACCCACTCACCTTGGACAGAGACCAGCTGGAGTGTTTGTGTGTTGAGAAATGTCAGCCAAGCATTGTGCTGTTAGGGAAAAAACTCAAAGTGCAGCACTATTGAGCATTTCTTAAATACAGGGAGGAAGGTGAGAACGCGCTAAAAATCCTGAGCAGGTTACGTCACAAACAAGTTGGGAACCTGAATTGTAGTCTGACAAAATCCTGTCAGAACCGGACCAGCACAAGCTGAATAAACATGAGATAAAATAAACGCTTTAGTGATCCCAAAGGGAAAATATAATACAAGACTCATGAAATAATAAATAAATGAAATAATAATAATAGTAATAATAATAATAATAATAATAATAATTTTTACGCATTTTACGCTGCTATCATGTGTAGATGGTCACCTACAAAAATAATTTCAAATAAAGAATGGAGAAAAAAAATCAATAATATATGAGCCATGAATGTGTTTAAAATTCAATATGAATGTTAAAAAAATGTGTTTTTTGTAATAGAAATCTATTTTTAATCTATTCTCTTGAAGAATAACTGATATACAGCAAACTTTAGGATGTTAATATGAAATCATAATGACAGAAAAAATCCTTTTTTAATATTAAATTGTAGCAAACATTGTTTTCATCTAGTGATAATATAATGAAGGAGTTTACTTCTGATTCAGGATTCTTTTTTTCATCTCCTAGCATTTAAAACACAAATGTAATGGTTTTCTATAAGAGCTGTATTCATGATCCACATGTGAACCGAAGGCGTTTTGTCGTGATGGCGTCACACCGCGGGTCTCGACCAGTGTTGTAATGTAACGGAGTACAAATACTTGGTTACTGTACTTAAGTAGAAATGTCACGTATCTGTACTTTACTTCACTATTTAAATTTATGTCAACTTTCACTTTTACTCCACTACATTTCCTAGATAAAATGTAGACTTTTACTCCGTTATATTTCCACTAAGCGTCTTCGTTAGTCGTTACTACAAAATAAAATCAGAAGAAATGTGTGCGACTGCAATAAGGGAGGTTTGGTGAATCACTGCTCCTAGATTACATTACGCTCCGCACGCTCTACGGAGAAGCACATGGACGCGCAGCGTGCACGCGCAGTCAGAGCTGGAGGCATTTATCTATAACGTTAATCGGCGGAAAGCCACAAAGACGGCAACCAAAAGCAGTGAAATGTCACTATTCTTATTACCAGAGTTGTAGCACAAACAAAATATTAATGCAAACAATCCATTCAATACTAAATAAAAATAACATTTATTGATTTGGTCTTTGTCTTGTGAATATTTGTTTATTAATGACTGCATTCATTGGACACACTGTTTGTAGAGAATGCACACACTGATCTGATTCAAGACTGGCATCATTACATCATCCATAAAATTTTGGTGTCCACTTTTGCCATTTTAAATAATCCCATAACTTTTGGCTTACTATGTAGTCATATAATATATAATATAATACAAAATAATATAAAACTCTTCTTGTTTTAAATTCTCACTGAGGGCTAAAAACCCCCTAAAGATGAGACCCTAGAACCGCCCCTGATCTTATGCCTACAGAAAATCACTGAAATTTTACTTTTTACTTTTTCTTCAAATACTTAAGTACATTAAATATCAGAAAATGACTTTTGATACTTAAGTACAGTAAATATCAGATACTTTAAGACTTTTACTTGAGTAATATTCTAAAAGGTAACTTTCACTTCTACCAAAGTCTTTTTCTAGTACGATACTTGTACTTTCACTCAAGTATTGCTTTCTAGTACTTTATACAACACTGGTCTCGACCCGAATCTGTGGAAAATCTGCTGTAATTTTGAAGAACCACAAGATCCTAAGAATATCTCATAGTCTGCGCAATTTTGAGTTCATTTTTGTGAGTTGTATAAAATCTTAGAGGGACGTGTTAATCGTCACACACGTGACTGCTGTTACAAAAGTGACTTCCACTCTGTGAGAACTAATTTATCTAGTTTTAAATGATTAAAAAACTATAGACTAAAATGTTTGCAAGCGTTCTGGCGTGGCCACAGCTTGTGGAGACGTGATGGAGACTGTTTGTGTTTATATAGCGCTTCAGCAGGAAGTGTTAATGAGGAAGTGAACAATAAATCATTTGATTTGATTTTTAGTGTTTGTTTTTTTAATAATAAAAAAGTAATAAAAATGTAATAAAATGAAAATAATTTTTTAATAATAGATACAGTTCTAAAACTTGTGACTCCAAAGAGAATAACCCTACTCTTCTTCTGGGTGACACCAGATGACAGGTATGAAAGGGTGTTCAGGATAAACAGGGTAGATTTACATTTATGGCATTTAGCAGACACCCTTATCCAGAGTGACTTACAACTGAGCATTAAGGGCCTTGCTCAGGGGCCCAGCAGTGGCACTTGGTGGACCTGGGCTTCGAACCCATGACCTTCCGATCAGTAGCCCAACACCTTAACCACTGAGCTACCACATCCCTAGCTACCACATCCCTACCTCTGCCTCGGGTCCTAGGTGTTGAACGTCGTCTTCCGCGTGAAACAGAGTTAAACCTTTCACGGTAAAATACACTACAAAAACACATTTGTATTACCATAGTGTTACTCATTGTGTTCATTTATTGATAAAAATACCCCCTTGGCCAGCTGCCCCAGCAGGTTCCGCCATAATAGTTGCCTGGGTTACGTATGTATGTGTGGGGGCGGAGCTATCAAAACAGGGGTAACACCCATTTGGGTTAGGGGTGTGTTTGTTTTGGTGATTTCAAATGTCAACATTGGCTTTCAGAGATCGTGCACCGCACCTTTAACGTGGCTTTGCTCTCTCTTTGGTAGCTGTTCAACTTTAGGCTCATCACTGATGTCCAAGTTTATTTGACGAGCAAAGTTTGTCAGTGCTGGTGTGTCGAATATCTTAATATAATGCACCTGCCGACTGTCCTGTACCTGCTCCACCTCCATCACAGAGGGACACCTGAGCTTGTCCCACAGATTTTGCTTGATATAGCGGCCAAGAGCCAAGGAGCAGCGACATGGCTGTCCGGTGGAGGGCACAAGCTACCACTGAGTAATAGACACTTTGGTACTCTGGAATAGTTATACCGTGGATCGTAACAGGCAGATAGATCAGTGGCTCACTGACAGAGCTCGAGGCCTTGTGCTGCTTTGTTATTCCTCATTGGAATCTGAATAAAGAAACGTGACAAGAACATGACATAAATGGTCAGTGTGTATAAAGGTTTCACTGCCTCTGCTTTACATCTTTCTGAAGTCTTTCATTTCTTTTACACCATTTTATGACGTTCGTTATCCAGAGTGACTGACGTTTATCTATTTTTTTTTTTTTTTTTTTATCCAGCTGAACTGAGCTGGGCTAAGCAGTGGGCAGCTGTAGCTGGGTCAGGGAAGCATTCTACCTTTAAATGAGAAACATTTCTCCAGGTTGTTTATGCCAGTGAGTCTTAGCGTGGGGTCGAAGCTCAGCAGGGGTCAGCTTTAATATAGATTTATTTATTTATTTTTCTTACAGTGGCATAATTATAATCAACCTCGTTTAGCAGATGGCATTATTCAGAGCAACTTACATATTTACCTCATTTTAATACAACTGAGCAATTGATGGGTAAGGGCCTTACTCAGGGGCCCAACAGGGGCAGCTTGGTGGACCTGGGATTTGAACCCGTAACCTTCCGATTGGCCCCTCCTCGAACCGCCACCTTATTGTGGTGGAGGGGTTTGCGTGCCTGTTGTCTGGGGCTTTCTGCCCCTGGTAGGGTCTCCCGAGGCAAACAGGTTCTGGGTGATGGGCCAGACAAAGAGCGGTTCAAATACCCCTTATGAGAGAGTGCATATCAAGGTCCGTGACGTCACCTGGTATGGCGCAACCGGGGCCCCACCCTGGAGACAGGCCCGGGGTTGGGGCTCGCATGCGAGCACCTGGTGGCCGGGTCTTACCCCACGGGGCCCGGCCGGGCTCAGCCCGAAGGAGTGACGTGGGGCCGATCTCCTGTGGGCCCACCACCTGCAGGAGGAACCGTAAGGGGCTGGTGCAATGTGGATTGGGTGGCAGTCGAAGGCGGGGGCCTCGGCTACCCAATCCCCGCACACGAAAACCTTCCGATTGGTAATCCAACACCTTAATCCCTATTCTACCACTTTCCCTCTCTCACCTCATCTGTCATGTTTATTAAGTTCTTACAGCTATCGAGTACTTAAGTCATTAAATAAATATCAATAAGTAGCACATATCTTGGTTTAGGTTTTTCTGCACTTTTAATGACTTTTCATATCTACTGTGTAAAAATTGGTATTAATGAACGATGAAACCTAACGTTTTATGGTGTTGGGCTCCTGAGGATTTTATCTATGCTACATTTAGGAGGCAAAAGACATTGAATTAGAGGCCAGTGCTGTATTTTTCCCTCACTTTAATTCACACCTAATTCAGTGTTTCTGTAGTGAAGGTCCAGATTTTTATTTTGGAAATTAAACATCATCCTGTTCTTCTGCTTCGTCTTCCTCTTCATTCTGGATGAAGATGCTGGATCATCATTGAGCATTCTAAACGAGATGGATCATCATTGAGCATTTTGAAGGCTTCAGCACAGAGGAGCTGAATGGAGGTGTTGAATCTAATAGGAACTGTTGATGAAGATGATGAGTTACTCAGGAGCTCCTGGTTACACAACTCCAACTGACTGTATGTGACTGTAAAATGGACATCATTTATGATCACACCCTCCAATGTCACCCAAATGAGTATGAGGTTCCCTTCCGAGTCTGGTTCCTCTCGAGGTTTCTTCGTCAGACCAGCTAATGCGGTTTTCCTCACCGCAGTCTCCTCAGTCTTACTCATTAGGAATAAATACAATTAAATCTACATAAAAACATTGTGTTCTGAAAAGCTGCTTTAAAACAATGTCTATTTTTAAAGATAATAAACAGACAGACAGACAGACAGACAAACAGACAGACAGACAGACAAACGGACGGACGGACGGACGGACAGACAGACAGATGATAGATACTATATTGATGCCAGAGGATATTCAAGCATCTAGTAGCAACATAGAGAGAAATAAGATGATCACAAACACAGCTTCTGTCAAATTCCTTTCCTTTTGACGTTTAATCATTTCACTCTTTCAGCTCTCTATGAGCTTTATGTTTTTATTGGTTTGTGAATGTTATTAAATTTAAAACAATTAAAATCAATCAAACAAATGCAGCAAACTTACTGTTTCATCAGCAGAAGCAGACAGTTACTGGTCTAATCCAGGGCTCGTGTTCTCACATGAGATTTTTTCCCAGATGATGTGTGATGAGGATTTTCTCTGCTCATGTGGACTGCAGTGTGGAAAACAGGATCCTCTTTGGCTCTTTTTGTGCTTCGAGTTTGTACGGCACCTGAATGCTCGGAGCATTCCTAAACACTCGCTCCTGAACGCACCTAAACGCTTGCTCCTGAGTGCTCACTCCTGAACGCTTGCTACTGAATGCACCTAAACACTTGCTCCTGAGTGCTTGGTCCTGAACACTTGCTCCTGAATGCTTACTTTTGAATGCTTGCTCCTGAACGCTTGCTCCTGAGCGCTTGCTACTGAATGCTTGCTTTTGAATGGTTGCATCCGAATGCACCTAAACGCTTGCTCCTGAGTGCTTGCTTCTGAACACTTGCTCCTGAACTCTCGCTCCTAAATGCTCCTAAATGTTTGCTAAAGAACCCTCGCTCCTGAAAGCTTCTAAACCCGCGCTCCTGAACGCTCACTAATGAACGCTAGCTCCTGAACGCTCGCTGTGGTTTTATTGAGACTTGTCTTCATCCTGTTGCTTTCTTTTCAAAAACTAAATGCTTTTTTTTTTTGATGTTTACATGCTTTCCTCAGTCATTAACTCTAAACACACCATCGTTCACTTCAGAATGAAAAGAAAAAAAAAAAACAGATCCTATGTAATATATATTTTAATTTATCCCACAGTCTTCCAGTGTTTTTAAGAAAGCAGGATTCTTAGTCCTTCTATTGACGTTAGCATGAATTGTTTACGGATGGATTAGCGGCTAAATTGACAGAATTTAAATGTCAGCTAAAGGAAGTATTTGTATTTATTTATTTTTGTATTTTTTTTCTGAAACTATAATTTGCTTCATTTCCTTTTTGTTATTAAGTTTTATAATTTACATCCATCAAAGTTTATTTTTAACGCAACTTTAAATGACATGTCAGGAACAAGACTCCGTCAGACGAGCTAGCAATTTAATCCGTTTGTTCGGTTTCGGTAGCCGCTTTAACGTGATCACTGTGGTATTAAAATGACACTCAATTTGCCATTACAGTCTTGGATCTGTTCCATAAATAAATAAATATATAAATTCCCTGCACCATTACACCACCAGCAGTGTGGTGAACTGTTGACACAAATCAGGAAGTCTCCATGGTTTCATGTTGCTCTGCCAAAATCCTGACCCGTCCATCTGCAGTTTGTTAGAGCGGCACTTTTTTTTTGTTGTTGTTGTTATATTTTCCTCCATCTCTGTACAGTTTTAGTGAGTCAGTGCCCCCTGTAGGCTCAGCTTCCTCCTGCTGAAGCGTGTTCACGTCCTCGTCCTCATGGTGTTGTTCAGAGACGCTGTTCTCCACACTGCTGTTTATCACACCGCTTTATTTGGTTTCCTCTCTCCTTCCTGTCAGCTTGCAGCAGTCTGGCTGTTCTCCTCTGACCTTTACGCATTAACAAGCCAATTCTTTCCCCCTACAGAGCTGATTTCTTTTTTTTCACACCTTTTCCAAACTCTAACGGCTGCTCTGTGTGTGTGTGTGTGTGTGTGTGTGTGTGTGTGTGTGTGTAAAATCACTGTCCAGGAATGAATAGTTCCTGATTTTCTTCAGGTCAACGCATCATTTCAGGAGCACTTCCATCACTTTCCTGCTGCTGTCGTGTGATTGGTTGATTAGATGTCTGCATTAAAGAGCGAGCGTTCCTAAAAGAACCTGCATTAACACCTCGGTTTATTTCTGCACACGTAAAAACACGTGCACACTTGAAAACAGATGCATAAATAAAGGTGCGAGCTGATTAAGTAACAGGGTCTACCTAGGATCGAGGCTTTCACCTGAGCAAATAACACATCTGAGTTTTGTGTGTGTGTGTATGTGTGTGTGTGCGCATTAATGGTTACACAATCTGATGCTTTTCCACCAAACCTTTATAAAACACAGAACAGTGAGTCCAACACAAGACGAGACCAGTGTGAGACCAGCATAAGGCTAACATGAGACCAGTGTGAGGCCAGCATAAGGCTAACATGAGACCAGTGTGAGGCCAGCATGAGGCTAACATGAGACCAGCATGAGCCTAGCATGAGACCAGTGTGAGACCAGCATGAGGCTAACATGAGACCAGTGTGAGGCCAGCATGAGGCTATCATGAGACCAGCATGAGCCTAGCATGAGACCAGTGTGAGACCAGCATAAGGCTAACATGAGACCAGTGTGAGGCCAGTATGAAGTTATCATGAGACCGGTGTGAGACCAGCATGACCCTAGCACGAGACCTATGTAAGACCAGCTTGAAGCTAGCATGAGGCTAGCATGACACCAGTATAAGGCCAGTGTGAGACCAGCATGAGACCAGTGTAAGACAAGCATGAAGCCAGCATGAGACCAGTATGAGAACAGTGTGGGACCGGCATGAGCCTAGAATGAGACCAGTGTAAGACCAGCATGAGGCTAGCATGAGACCAGTGTGAGACCAGCATGAGGTGAGATAAGTAGATTAGGATTAGAGACTGTGTGTGTAAATCAGTACAAATGAAGGGCAGTTTTAAATCTGCACAAATTTTAGAAACAAAATTGATCTTTTGATTGAACTTTTTATTCAAAATCATTTATAAAAAAAACATTAAACATCATAAAATTATCACAATCACAGAACAATAAAAAACTAGTTGAAATTGCAACTTATTACATATTCAGGCAAAAGTGTTCACATTTATTAAAATAAAATCAGAAACAAAAACTAAATACTGAGAGTCAAAATGATCATATATTTAAAAAAGTATGTATATATTTATATTTTAAACATTTATAATTTTATAAAATGTAAAAAACAAAATACGGATTCAAATTTCATTGAACTCAGTGAACTCGGCTTTGGAAAAAAAACAGCTACTTTGACTGTAATACTTTGGATTTGTGTAGGAGGTTTGTGAGAACACCAGACAGAGAGAGAGAGAGAGAGAGAGAGAGAGAGAGAATAAGTTCAGGATAAATGCATGTGAGCTGAAGTTCTATCTTATATTTTCCTTTAAAATTTCCTTAAACTGTCTCTCTGACACTGAGAGCATGAAAGGGTTAAATATGGGTTTGTACACAGGATGTTAGTTACTCAGTTCTTGTGTAACTCGCCCACAACACGCCCGCTAGCTGCACACGTAAATGAGTCAGTCTGGTAAATCTGGAGCCGAACAGATTCGTCCCGTTCACATCCACCACGTGTGATCTACAGCTGAAGGTTAAAGTGCTTCACAGCTCCAGGGTTCAAGGCTCTAATCCCGAGCTCAGGTTACTGCCATGTAAAGCAGACTGGCTGACGTTAGAGCTGTGCTGAAAGAAAACCACTGGGTTCTGGATCCGGCTGGGTGATGAGGTTATTTTAATCTTAAGCAGAAATGAAATGTTAGAAGAGTGTGAGAAGAGCATGTGATGAGCGCGAGAGCAGTCTGTAGTGAGTGCAGGAGACTAAGGTGAGGTGAGTGCAAGACCATTGTGAGACCAGTGCGGTAAGACCAGTTCGAGACCAGCAGTTTGAGATCAGCATGAGACTAGCATGAGACCAGCATGAGGCCATAATTGACACATCAGTCTCACACTAACCTCACACTGTTCTTGTGCAAGCCTCACACTGGTTTCACACTGGTCTCATGCTGGCCTCATGCTAGTCTCATGCTGATCTCAAACTGCTGGTCTCGAACTGGTCTTAACGCACTGGTCTCACAATGTTTTGCACAAGAACAGTGTGAGATTAGCATGAGGTGATCATGAGACCAGTGTGAGACCGTCATGAGACCATTGTGAAAACAACCTGTGTGGAGCGTGAGACCAGAGTGATACCACAATGAGGCATACATGACGTGAGCCTCATGAGTCCAATGTGTGATGAGCATGAGGCTGTACTGTATGAGACCAGCTTGTAATAAGAGTTGAGACTGGTGTGAGATCACCATGAGGCAAGCATTAGACGAGTGTGAGAGCAGAGTGTGAAGAAAGTGAGACCAGTGTGAGACCACTATGAGGTGAGTGCGAGACCAGCATATGATGAGTATATGAGGATAGTTCATGCTCTACTAGCAGGGGGAATCGGAGACCCCAGGTTGTGTGATCCTCTGTGCTCCCGAGTGCTCCTCAGTTCTCCTCCGTTCTCTGTAATCAAACCCTCATGTTAAATAAAAAGTGGCGAATAGAGCTGTGCCTTGCGACAGCGCTGGAGCTAATGGGATTGAGGCGGCCACCGCTGGCTTTTGTCTGAGAGACCTAATTAGCTGATAAAAGACGGTACACCGGGACTTTCATTTAGGAAGCACGGCGAGTGGATAAAGTGATTTCGGTGCATATTTTGAAAATTTATTTGATTTTTTTCCTTCTTAAGTGCAGCAGTATCCGTTGTTACATTTTCATGATCCTCCCCAGAGATGCTGAATCTGCCTGCTACACTGTTTCACTTACAGCTACAGCATGCGTAAGAGCCTTTATTTCTTTATTTCCTCTGTGTGTGTGTGTGTGTGTGTGTGTGTGTGTTTGCGAAGTGTGGGGTGAATGGTGGGTCACAGATGAGAAGTTGTCCCTCACTGGGAGTACCATGGACAGGACAGGAGAGGGAGGTGTGTGAACACACACACACACACACACACAAACACACCTGTCCCACAATGCACCACTGCTCCTGTGACGTTTTTCTGACTGGCGGTGCTGATGGTAAATGATCAGAGTTTGGTTCGTTGGTGGTTTCCTGCATTCAGGACACAAGGCCGAGTCGGTGTTCATGATGAAGTGTGTTTAATCCACATCACGGCTGTGTATCAGTACGACTTCATCACCATCATCATCAACCACATCTTGAGCTGCTGCAGGATATGTACAGCTCCACACTGCCCCCATGTGTCCACGTGTCTCTTTTACACACACACAAATTTAGAAGCAGAATCAATACAATTTTTTTTCCTTATTGTTTCCTTCTTTTCTTTTGTCCGTCTCTCGCTCTCTTTCTCTCACACACACCACAGAAATAAAATCATCTAATGATCTGATTTATTCCTGCTTCATTCCTTTTGCCTGATTTCTTTCCTCCCTTTTCCTCTCCTTTCGTACTTGCATTGTTTTCTATTCTTCCCACCTTTATTCATCTTCCATCTCTTTCTTTAACTTTTCCTCCTCCTTTTTTATTACTTTTCTTCCTTTATTCTTCCTCTTTTGTGTTTATGGTGTGTTTAGGTTCATGAAGTAAGAAAAGCAAGTGAGATGTTAGCAACATTAGCTTTGTTTACTGAAGAACTCGATCCAGTCTCAGCCGGTTCACTCCGGTGGGGTAAACGTCGACACTGTGTGTGTCTGTGTGTGTGTAGGTGATGTAAATCAGCTCTGAATAAAGAAAAGACATTAAGCATGCTAAACATTAAGCTCCAGATCTTTAAAACGCAGTCTGAATCCCTTGTGTATCACAGAGGCAGAGACAGGGGAGGAAAAAGTGGAACCGGCGTTGCAGAACCCCTTAAAATGCCTGGAATGGGATGCTGGGAGGTTTGCTTTGCTTTCCAATATGAGTTTTCTGGCTAATTAGCTCCATAAATAAATAGATCGAGACACCACAGGCCCCTTGAGGCACCCCCCCCCCCCCCAAACAGGCCCTAATGAATCAGTCCGCCTCACAAATAGACTCAATCGATTAAGTGCAGATAATAGTGATTGAAGCTATAATGAAAACAAGATCAGAGCATGGCGTCGAACACAAACAAGGCTGGATCGAGATCGAGAGAGAGAGAGAGAGAGCACTTGGGTATATCAGGTACATAATAACGTCAAATAAATTGTGTATTTTGGAATTTTAAGTATTAATCGTTGTTTAATAGAGACAAATTACCTCATGTCATTTGAAGCGATTAAAGGGGCACTTTGTCATTTTGGCACCTCATGCTCTCCTGGAGGCAAATTGTAATGAAGACATTAAAAAGCCTCCTACTCCTGACCCGCCCCTTTAAACAGCATTTCAACATGAAAATCAGCCTGAAATAAAAAAGAAAATTGCAAATTACACATTGTAGTTAATCCAAACTACCATTAAAGGTGTATTAATATTACTACTACTACTAATAATAATCATTATTATTATTATTATTATTATTATTATTATTATTATTATTATTTAGAGAGTTTACAGTGCTGTAGAATTCTGGATTCTGATTGGTCAGAAGGTGCTGGTTCATTTTCTATAACAGGTTCACCTCTATGTGTTCCTTTTAATACGTCGTTTCTATAGCAACAGCTGGTTCGCAGATTCGTGGACTCGTACAGTGGATGCATCACGTGAACAAACGTGTAATCATGGACGTGGTGAGCTTCTCTGTACAGAGATGTTGATTTAAGGGTCTCCATTGTCAGCGCTTTGTAACAGTCAGAGGTAAAGCTATAAATGTACTGAGCTTTCAAACAGTTTCAGGACAAAGGAGTTCATTTTAATTCTAAAAGCTTGTAAGAGGAACATTACATTGTGATGTGTAAGTAAGTTCCATCAGTGATTACTTTCTTATAGCTGCACAACACAGACATTTTTTATTCCTTTCTTACTGGAAACTGGCAGGCAGATATTCACAGAAAAGACACACATACACACATGCACACACACACACACACATATACACACACACAAACTGTGTGAGGAAACAATACATTATTCTTAATTTACTTCCCTCTTTCTTCCCTCCTCCGTTCTTACATTTACATCTTCCTTTCTTTATCCCCTTTATATTTTCCCCTTCGCTTAATTAATTAATTAATGAATTAATTTATATATTTATTGTATTTTTTTTACATGTGTAGAAACATTCATTCATTCATCTTCTACCGCTTATCCGAACTACCTCGGGTCACAGGGCGCCTGTGCCTATCTCAGGCGTCATTGGGCATCAAGGCAGGATACACCCTGGATGGAGTGCCAACCCATCACAGGGCACACACACACTCTCATTCACTCACGCAATCACACACTACGGACAATTTTCCAGAGATGCCAATCAACCTACCATGCATGTCTTTGGACCGGGGGAGGAAACCAGAGTACCCGGAGGAAACCCCTGAGGCACGGGGAGAACATGTCAACTCCACACACACAAGGTGGAGGCGGGAATCGAACCCCCAACCCTGGAGGTGTGAGGCGAGCGTGCTAACCACTAAGCCACCATGCCCCCTCGTGTAGAAACATATATTTATATATTTATTATATTACAGCAATAGTAGAAACACAACCTGGATCTCTATATAAGTTGGTTAATGTAATTCAGTTGCCTATATTACAGAAAAAAAAAAAAAAAAAGTAAACTTTAAGCCCAGAGACGGTCATGTCTTCTTCAAGCCTCTGTTGGGTCAGGCTGCTGTATGGTCTGGTCTTCATCAGCAACCATTTGAAGACTTTGACAGGAAGAAATTAATGTTGGGTCTGTGGTGAACTCAGAGATTGTGATGACCCATTAGTTCCTTAGGATTATAAAATGTTGTAGAAGTGGCATTTTTAACATGGACATTATTTCCTGTCCAGTGTCACCCAAATGAGGATGAGGTTCCCTTCTGTGCCTGGTTCCTCTCAATGTTTCTTCCTCATGTCCTCTCAGGGAGATTTTCCTTGCCGCCATGGTCTTCGGCTTGCTCATTAGGGATAAGGATAGATATAGTATTAGATATATTAGATATATAGTATTAGTATTAGATTTTAAGTTAATCTTTTAAAATTAATTTTAAACTTTAATTGTATATATTCATTTATTTACTTCTTCTTCTTCTTCTTCTTCTTCTTCTTCTTCTTATTATTATTATTATTATATATGTATATATTTTTTCTCTCTTCTGTTTCCATACTTCTGTAAAGCTTCTTTGAGACAACAGATATTGTTAAAAGTGCTATACAAATAAATAAGATAAGATAAGATATACCTTTATTCGTCACACAATGGGGAGATTTCTCTGTTACAGCAGCAAAGAAAAAGAAATGCAAATATATAAAAGAATAGAGACATAATATAATATATGTATATACAGTATATGTATATCGTCGCTGTCAGGCAGAAACCTCGTATGTCCAAATTTGGTCAATTTCATATTTTTTCACATATCGATGCTATTGGTCAGTCCTAATCTAAAGTCTTGAAATTAGCTTGAGCTCAAATCTCATAACTCCATTGGACACTTCAACTGTCCACCTCTTCCTCACTCCACGGGAGAGCTTCGCGGCATAATTCTCTTCAAGAAGAGTCGCAACGAATCAACACGTCTTCTGAGGTAAATGTCTTCAAAACACTGGGCTCAAAGAAAAAAAAAATCTTGACCCCCGCTAGTTCTGGTGCTCGACTGAGGACAGGAATTTAGCGCAAGACAATCCACTGCAACGCGGACTAAACCCTGTGCACTGCAGATAAGGTACGGCGTTTTTTTAATTTCCTGAAAAATAACGGTTTTGGAGATACGAGGATTCCGCCCGACAGCGACGATATGTATTTACAGTATATACACAACACAATGTATAAATACAGAGAAGAAAAAAATAGACCACGAATAAGTAGTTATTGCACATGTTTAAAATACTTTGTTATTGTTATTATTGCAGTTAAACAGTAATACCAGTGTGTAATTATGGTGACTGGTTCACTGAGAGCAGCTTTGATTGTAAAGTTTAATAACAGCAGGGAGAAAAGAGCGTCTGTATCGCTCCTTCAGACACAGGACGTAACAGTCTGTCACTGAAGGAGCTGCTCAGAGCTGACACCGTTACATACAGGGGGTGAGAGTCGTTCTCCAGCAATGATGATAGTTTTGCTACCATCCTCCTTTCTCCCATCTCCTGTACAGTGTCCAGAGGAATCCCCAGGACTCTTCCATGTCCAGTCTCTTCCTCTCTGCAGTAGAGATGCTGCTGCACCAGCAGACCACACCATAGAATATGGATGAAGCCACCACAGGCCTTCAGTAGCTGTCCCTGCACTCTAAAAGACCTTAGTGTCCTCAGCAGAAAGAGTCTGCTCTGTCCTTTCCTACAGATTGCCTCAGTATTGTCTGTCCAGTCCAGGTTGCTGTTCAGATGAACACCCAGGTATTTGTTAGCGGCCACTCTCACAATGTCCTTTCCCTGAATGTTCACTGGTGGTAATGAAGTTTGTTTGTGCCTACAGAAATCCACCACCAGTTCTTTGGTTTTCACCACGTTTATCTGGAGGCAGCTCCGTTGGCACTAGTCCACAAAGTTCTGGATCATTCCTCTGTACTCTATGTCATCATCAACTGTGATCAGACCGACGATGGCAGAGTCATCAGAGAACTTCTGTAGGTGACAGGTTGCTGAGCTGAACATGAAGTCTGCAGTGTAGACGGTGAAGAGGAACGGGGCCAGAATCGTTCCCTGCGGGACTCCAGTGTTCCAGACAGCCATGTCAGACTCACAGTCACGAGTCTTCACGTACTGTATTCAGTCTGTGAGGTAGTCCAATATCCAGGCAGACAGATGATGGTCCACTCCCATGTACACCATCTTATCCCTCAGGAGCACAGGTTGGATGATGTTAAAAGCACTAGAGAAGTCAAAAAACATGACTCTCACTGTGCTTCCAGACTTTTCCAAGTGCGAAATAGTCCGATTTAGGAGGAAGATGACAGCGTCTTCCACTCCAATGCCCGGTTGATAGGCAAACTGATGTGGATCCATTGATGGGCTCACCAGAGATCGGAGATGAGTCAGCACCAGCCTCTCCATTGTCTTCATTTGAATTTGAAATGAATGTAACAGCGCGTCTCATGTCAGTGCCTAGTGGAAGAGGGGGCTTTTTTATACAAACTTTAACTCTAAAAAAAACAGACAGGAATCATATGAAACAGATCTCCATTCAACACTCGGCTGATTGGTTCAGCAAAGTATTCAGGATGGTAGAAATACCAGGTCCGACCAGCAGGAGGAGCCAGAGGACAACACTGTGTCTTAAAGCACTAAAGGACAGGTTTTTGGTTGCTTACTGCTTGTTTAAACGACAACCAACTTCCTGAACATGATTTTTTGGCATTTATTAACCTCCATGAACTTGAATCGCTGGCTGGTTTCTACAAAAAACTAAACATAGAGATGTACTGAACCAGATCATGTAGCAAGATCACGGACAGACATGTAAGAAGCCGAGCCTGTTATTAGAGATCGCAGTAGTTTGAACTACGCTAAAAGGCTAATTGTGCCATGATAGAAATTCAGATGCACAAAGTTGAGGCTGGCAAATCACCAGGGTCTCAGTTATGAGCCTGAACTTGTACGTTCCAGGAGGTGAAGCCACTCTGCTAAATTGTCATGAGGTGTGAAAGAGTACCTTAATGTGTGCAGTGACCTGCAATGTTCCGTCATCCTTGACGAGTGTGTCTACATATCTCACCTGATGTCACCTCACCGCACCTCACCAGAACTCCTGAGATAGACTTCAGATCCACCACAACCCTCACATGATGGAATCTCAGGCTTTTCTCTACCACGTGCTAAACTGCGCTAACTACTGGTGTTATTCGGTGCACAAGCTTTAGCTCGGTTGCTGTTACATAATACAACTTATAATATCTAAGCGTGTCACGTGAAGGTGACCAGAAGGTTTCTCTCATCCTCTAAGCAGTTCTTCCTGGTGCTGGAGTGGTACACTGTCTTACACACTTCTCAGTCTGTATCTCAGTCGAACAACCTGGAAATGGCCCATTGGTTCAAAGCCCAGCACCATCCAGGTGCCACTGCGGGGCCCTTAAAGCAAGGCCCTTAATACCGGACACCATTTTATTAGCGTCATGGTCACAGTTATAAACACCACAATGAGGTGTGGAAAATGTTCATCTGATGTTCAATCTGGGAACTTTAACAGCAACAGAGGCGCCTCTCTCTCTGTCTCTCTGTTTCTCTCTGTGTCTCCCTCTCCTCTTCTCCCTGTTTCTCTCTTGTCTCCCACTCTAGTCTGTCTAGTCTCTCTGTATCTCTCTCATCTCCCTCTCTTTGTCTCTCTCTGTTTCTCTCTCATCTCCTTCTCTCCGTCTCTCTGTTTTTCTCTCATCTCCCTCTCTTCGTCTCTATCTGTTTCTCTCTCATTTCTCTGTTTTTCTCTCATCTCCCTCTCGTCGTCCCCCTCTGTTTTTCTGTCATCTCCCTCTATTTCTCTCTTCGTCTCTCTGTTTCTCTCTCATCTCCCTCTCTTCATCTCTCTGTTTTTCTCTCATCTCCCTCTCTTCGTCTCTATCTGTTTCTCTCGTCTCTGTTTTTCTCTCATCTCCCGCTCTTTGTCTCTTTGTTTTTCTCTCGTCTCCCTCCATTTCTCTCTTCGTCTCTGTTTTTCTCTTGTCTTCCTTTATTTCTCTCTTTGTATCTCTGTTTCTCTCTCGTCTCCATCTCTTCATCTCGCTCTGTTTCTCTCTCATCTCCCTCTCTTCATCTCTCTCTGTTTTTCTCTTGTCTCCCTCTATTTCTCTCTTCATCTCTCTCTGTTTCTCTCGTCTCCCTCTCTTCGTCTCTCTCTGTTTCTCTCTCATCTCCCTCTCTTCGTCTCCCTGTTTTTCTCTCGTTTCTCTCTGTTTCTCTCTCATCTCCCTCTCTTCGTCCCCCTCTGTTTTTCTCATCTCCCCCTATTTCTCTCTAGAGCTCTGTGTTTCTCTCTTGTCTCCTTCTCTTTGTCTCTCTCTGTTTCTCTCTCATTTCCCTCTCTTCGGCTCTTTCTGTTTCTCTCGTCTCTCCCTCTCTATCAGCAGGTTTACAGATTTGACCTCTGTCTTCTTTTTTCTGCTCCACTGGGACAGACTCCAACACAGACTCGTCTCTATCTCTGTATCTTGATGCCGATAGTCATGTTTATTTTCAGTAGTTAAATCCGTTGAAAACATTTTCTTTCTCATTATAATTCATCACATCTTTAAAAGTTTCACGATTATTTCTTCTTAACGCTGAATGGACACAGACAAGAATACAGCAGTAAAAATCCTGCAGTGATGAACAAATGTCTTATCAGTCTGCGTTTCCAGTACCAATAATGTGAATTGGTAAAGCAGGCGTTTCCCACAGGACGCCTGGTTGCCATGGCGATGACATACCGATGTCTCTGTCGTGTAGCGTTACACAACACTGACACTGACACTGGAGACTCCTTCCCTAAACATTAAACATCACTTTTTGGAAAACTTACGCACATCAACCTCTTACGCGGTCCCTCTGTTCGAGCGGTTACCATAGAAACGCTACCATATCAGAACAAGCTCATTAAAATAAACCCGTTCTGCTGTCGGAGGCGTCGTGGTGCACAGGTCACTGTTTCCTCTGAGTTCATCCTGCACACTTAACAAGAACGTCTCAGCGTTTGGTCCAAACTCTCGTTGGCATGACGTTGTGGGAAAACCTCACTCAAATCAGAGCAAATAGAAGCCAGCAGCTTGGATCCATGTTCCTGAGCTCTTTTAAACCAAATCGATTCTTACAGTGAACACGACAGGACACGATTCTTCCAGCTCCTCCACCTCCTCCTCCTCCTCCTCGTTTGTTTTCCCCCTTCCTCTCGAAATCCTTTGGCATTCCAGAGCTGAAGCCTCCTTCCTTTCCACCATCCGCCCCTATCCACATGGAGAGAAAGAAATAAAGAAAGAAAGCATGAAAGGAGGGCGGATAGCAAGCTATTTATCCCTCAACACAGGCAACAAGTCTCCTCTTACACACACACACACACACACACACACATACACAGTCTGACTTGCATTCTAATCATCAGTAGCTCAGTGTGATGTTTATTAATCTGTTTACCCCGAATCCTGTGTCACATTTTCTCTCTCTCTCTCTCTCTCAGGATATGAGGATTTGCAGACCCCAACCTGTCACATGACACTTGTATGATATAACAGTACAAAGCATGCTCTTCCCGTCCCATCTGCCGAGCCCCGTCTCATTTTCAGCGCCTCATCTCTGAACGCCTTGCCG
>NC_083480.1:16575103-16577603 GCF_030014155.1 Tachysurus vachellii | reverse complement strand
TGTGGCATACCATATTGTGGAAGTATGCTGTAGGTTGTATTAGTTTTGACTGTTAATTAGACTTATAGCCTGAGGGAAAAGCTATCCCTCAGTCAGCGAGTGCGGGATCGGATGCTGCGGAGACGTCTTCCCGAGGGAAGCAGAAGCAGTCTGTGGGACATGTGGGTGGAGTCATTGATGATCCTCCGGGCTTTCCTAAACTCCGCCTGGTGCAGATGACCTGGAGGGAGGGAAGCTCACCTCCAACGATGTGGCTGGCAGTACGCGCAACCCTTTTCGGCGCTTTACAGTTGCCACCGGTGCTGTTTCCAAACCAGACACTGATGCAGCCCGTCAGGATGCTCTCTATAGTGCAGGTGTAGAATGTTCTGGGGATGCTGGGGCTCATTCCTATCTTCCTAGCCATCTTGGGAAGAAGAGGCGTTGATGTCCAGGTGAGATCCTCGCTGATGTTAACGCCGAGAACTTAAAGCTGCTCGCCCGCTCTGCAGGTCTCTTGTCGATGGTAATGGGTTTGTGTTCTCTGCTCTGTCTCCTAAAACTCTGGTGAGAGGCCATATAGGAAGCATCAAAATTATTATTGCGAGGAGTGATTACCAACCCTTTTGGTGCTCTTTTTGTTTTTTTTTTTTGTTTTTTTGAAGGCATGTGCGATGTCAGCTTTGCCCAGGCATGCCGGGACAGGAAAAATTAGGGAGAGGATAATGGCTATTAATGCTTGGAACATGTCCGTTGTTATGAGGAGCTGACAAGTCTGTGATTAAAAGTTTCATGGCATCGCAGAGCATAGCAAAGCGAAGCTTGACCCATTGTGAAAAGCATAGCATAGCATAATGTGGCGTAGCATAATGTAGCATAACGTCGCAAGGAATAACATACCTAGCATAATATAGCATAACAGCATAGCATAACGTAACATAAAATAGCCTAATGTATCGTAACATAACATAGCCTAACATAGCGTAACATGACCTAGCCTAACATAACGTAACATAACATGACATAGCCCCTCCTTGAACCGCCACCTTATTGTGGTGGAGGGGTTTGCATGCCTGAATGATCCTAGGAGCTATGTTGTCTGGGGCTTTTTGCCCCTGGTAGGGTCTCCCAAGTCCTGGGTGACGGGCCAGACAAAGAGCGGTTCAAAAGCCCTTTATGAAGAAAAATAAAGCAAGGTCCGTGACGTCGCCCGGTATGGCGCAACCGGGGCCCCACCCTGGAGACAGGCCCGGGGTTGGGGGTCGCATGCGAGTGCCTGGTGGCCGGGTCTTACTCCATGGGGCCCAGCCGGGCTCAGCCCGAAGGAGCGACCTGGGGCCGATCTCCTGTGGGCCCACCACCTGCGAGAGAAACCGTAAGGGGCTGGTGCAATGTGGATTGGGTGGCAGTCGAAGGCGGGAGCCTCGGCGACCCAATCCCCGGACACGGAATCTGGCGCTAGGGACATGAAATGTCACCTTGCTGGGGGGGAAGGAGCCTGAGCTGGTGCGGGAGGTCAAGAGATACCGACTAGATCTAGTTGGGCTCGACTCCACGCACAGCTTGGGCTCTGGAACCCAACTCCTTGAGAGAGGCTGGGCTCTCTACTACTCTGGAGTTGCCCGCGGTGAGAGGCGGCGGGCTGGTGTGGGCTTGCTCATAGCCCCCCAGCTCAGCAGCCATGTGTTAAAGTTCACCCCGGTGAACGAGAGGGTCGTTTCCCTGCGCCTTCGGGTCGGGGAGAGGTCTCTCACTGTTATTTGTGCTTACGGGCCAAATGGCAGTGTAGAGTACTTTCTTGGCGTCTCTGGGAGGGGTGCTGGAAAGTGCTCCGACCGGGGACTCTGTCGTTCTACTGGGGGACTTCAACGCCCACGTGGGCAGCGACAGTGACACCTGGAGGGGCGTGATTGGGAGGAACGGCCCCCCCGACCTGAACCCGAGTGGTGTTCTGTTATTGGACTTCTGTGCTAGTCACAGTTTGTCCATAACGAACACCATAACAGGACACTGCGTAGCATAGCATAACCTATCATAGCAAGGCATATCGAGGCGTAGCATAACCTAGCGTAACGTTACCTAGCATGGCATAGCAAAGCATAGCCTGACCCATCGTGACATGCATAGCATAGCATAACATGGCATAACGTAGCTTAACATCGCGAGGCATAGCGTAGCCTAGCGTGACGTGCATAGCCTAGCATGACGTATCATAGCCTAGCATGACGTAGCATAGCGTAACGTAGCATAACGTAACGTAACATGACATAGCATAGCAAGGCATTGCATAACCTAGCATAACATAACGACATGACATCAAAGCATAGTATAGCAAAGCATAGCATAACATAGCATAGCATTATGTGGCATAGCATTACATAGCGTAATTTACAATCAAAGCTGCTCCGGTGAACCAGTCACTGTAATTACATGTTGGATTACTGTTTAACTGCAATAACGATAACAAATATTTTTGCAACACGTGCAAAAATTTATTTATTTATTTATTTTGGAAAATAAA
>NC_083480.1:16507603-16570103 GCF_030014155.1 Tachysurus vachellii | reverse complement strand
TCCTCTGCGAATAGTGGTACGTTTCTCATGACCCAAGGCAAACCGAACAGTCTTGATGAATGCAAGTTTTCGCCACCGAGTGCTTTTCACTCGCCCGATCACAACTTGAACTCAAACTGATCTCTCTAAGTGTCAAACTCAAAGTATTAAATAACACAACACCACGGTAATACGCCGAATGTAGTATATCCGTCCCGTAACGTTACGTAGAGGCACTCCGGATCAACACAAACGGGCAGTTTCTTCTCCAAGGAAAAAAAAGGGGTCTCACCAACAGTTGATAAGACGAAATCACAGTCCATTAACACATATCCTGGGTTAGCATTACTGCATAAACAAACAAAACACTTTTACAAAGAAACAAATCCATATAACAGGCGTTTAAGGGTTATTTTAAATTTTGTCTTTGTTTTTTCTAGCACAAGCGTTTCTGCTTCCGAACTCTCTCGAACGCGACCCGTCTCAATCTCGCTCTCCTTTGATTGACTCATTAACCACCAATCACATTACACTCTCATATGCATGGGTGGGTATAAAATAATAAACATCCAATCACAGAAAAGATAAAAACTAGATAGTAACCAGAACATGTCTTCCAAGTGCATTTACACCAAACTTTAGTGTATACACAGGGTTTTTTCTCAACTCTTTCGCCGCCATTTACAAATTAAAGGGATACACACATTTTCAGATCACATAAAAAATGTTAATCTCTTTAAACACAACACAGTTTAATGAATAGTGTACTTAAACCTTATTACAAAACAAACCTTTTCAGCCACAAATATCTGAATAGATATTAAAAATAGCTTTTAAATAACTATGACTGGAGCATATTTTTAGTAAAAGAAACATAACTAGTAAGAGGGTTACATACACACTGTAGACTTCTCTACACACACAAGCACACACACACACACACAATAGACATGTCTGCACACACATACACACTAAAGACTTGTCAACACACACCACACACAAACACACACTCACTATAGACTTGTCTACACACACTATTGACTTGTCCACACACACACACACACACACACAATATAGACCTGTCTACACACACAAACATACACTCACTATAGACTTGTCTACACACACTATTGACTTGTCCACACACACACACACACACACACACACACACACACACACACACACACACACATTACTGACTTGTCCACACACACACACAATATAGACCTGTCTACACACACAAGCACACACACGCACACACACAATAGACATGTCTGCACACACATATACACTAAAGACTTGTCAACGCACACACACAAACACACACTCACTATAGACTTGTCTACACACACTATTGACTTGTCCACACACACACACACACACACACACACTATAGACATGTCTGCACACACATACACACTAAAGACTGTCTACACACATACACACACACACACACACACACTATAGATTTGTCTACACACTCACGCACACACTATAGACATGTCTACACACACACACACAGACACAGACACACACTGGACTACTGATTGGTCCCTGGTTATTTTAATTGGCTGGAGTTCATGGTTGTTTATTAAATTACAGCAGTATTATATTCTGGCTTGTGATTGGTTAGAAGGTGTTGATTAGTTCTGTTTTTTTTTTTACTTCAAGACAATGTAGAAAAAGAAATTGTCTGTGAAGCGGAGATTCTTTAACATATCATTCAGACTTATTAGAATATAAATAAGAGTTGGAAAACTGCTGAAGAATAAAAGACAACAGAGGATGTGAAGTTATTGGGAAATGCCCCCTTTCAGGTGGTAAGTGTTACTCTGCTTTGCCTCAGGCTACATTCCTTACACAGATATTCTACAGACCATCAGCTTCTTCTTCTTCTTCTTCTTCTTCTTCTTCTTCTTCTTCTTCTGCTGCTGCTGCTGCTGCTGCTGCTTTCATGTCAGTCTGATTCTCCAGCTTTTAACAACTGAAACACAGGAGTTACGGAAATTTTCTAACAGTCCCTAACCATTCCTTTTGAATAGCGTGAATCAAAATCAAACGCTTTGCAGGAACTCACTCGTGCGAGTGCGGATTTATCCAGAACTTAAGGAGAAAACTGTAGGAGAAAGAGCGAGAGAGAGAGAGAGAGAGAGAGAGAGAGAGAAAGAGAGAGGGAGAGAGAGAGGGAGGGAGAGAGGGAGGGAGAAAGAGAAAGAGAGGGAAAGAGAGGGAGGGAGAGAGAGAGAGAGAGAGAGCTTAAAAGAGGGCGTGGCTTTAAGGGCCTTGCTCAGGGGCCCAACAGTGGCAGCTTGGTGGACCTGGGATTGAACTCACAACCTTCCAATTGGTAGCCCAGCACCTTAACCGCTAGGATACCACATGCCCCTACACATATATTTTGGCTAACCATCACTGGTTAAAAATAATAATAATCCAGGAGTCTTTTTGGAGCCGAAAGAGTCAATTGATATGATTCACTAATAAGCGATTCCCATCACTGCACTGTAGCACAGCTCTGCTCTGCAACCTATTAGCATTATATCTGATCTCCTGGCCATGCAACATCCAACAGACCTCTAGCGTGACCCCTTTCATCCTGTTGGATGACGTTTGGTCATGTGACCACCGAGTCAACCCTGGTGTATACTTGGATTACTGTAACCTACAACCTGCTCGTTTCCTGCACACCCTGAATAAACCACTTCAGTTCATGTCTTTGTAGAGTAAATGTAATCAGATCAGCTAGCAAAACAGCTCCAAGTGTGTGTGTTTTGAGCTTCAGTAATGGATCTCTGATGTACTTAAATGCATCTATTCACTTTACGGTATATACTGAAATAGTGCTCAATGATGGCGCAAAGGTCTACAGAGCCTGACACGTCCAGATTGTACACACACACACACACACACACACTTCTGTGTGGTGATAACAGACATAATGAGAGTGTCTGCTGCCCTGTAGACGTTGTTCAGCCCATGAAAGTCATCCCATCTGCTCACATAGAGGTTGTAATTACTCAGTTCAATGTCACACACACACACACACACACACAACTGATGGATGGATTCCCAACCATTTTCAAGTTCATGTTGCCAGTTCAAACATGGTTCTTGGTATGAAAACAGAGTGACGCAGCAGCATGACAGAGTGTGTGTCTCCAGAGAGAGATAGCGAGAGAGAGAGAGAGAGAGAGAGAGAGAGAGAGAGAGAGAGAGAGAGAGAGATTGAGTTCCAGGAAGCAGAGTGAGATGGGACAGGCATTAGGTCATGCTAAATAACTCACACACACGCACGCACGCACGCACACACGCACACATGCACACACACACACACACACACACACACACACAGAAGAGACAGTTGTCTCTTTCTCTCAGCTTTTCTGCCAACCGCCACACACTATTACACTTTTCCACCAAAAAAGTTAGTTTTCACAATCGGTTTGGTTCCAGCACCAAAACTAACCGCAATAATAATTGGATAAAAAGTATGACCATTCAATGTATGACCTTTATTCTGTGAATCAGAATGAATAAAATTTCGGTAACTTGCTGGGGTAAAAGAGGGCTAAAACATTCACTCACTCACTTTCCACTGCTTATCCGAACTACCTCGGGTCACGGGGAGCCTGTGCCTATCTCAGGCATCATCGGGCATCAAGGCAGGATACACCCTGGACGGAGTGCCAACCCATCACAGGGTACACACACTCTCATTCACTCACACAATCACACACTACGGACAATTTTCCAGAGATGCCAATCAACCTACCATGCATGTCTTTGGACCGGGGGAGGAAACCAGAGTACCCGGAGGAAACCCCCGAGGCACGGGGAGAACATGCAAACTCCACACACACAAGGCGGAGGCGGGAATCGAACCTCCAACCCTGGAGGTGTGAGGCGAACGTGCTAACCACTAAGCCACCGTGCACCCTCAACACTTCATATCAGTGGGAATATTTCTGGGCTTTATTTATGTATTTATTGTACATTTTTAAATAGGCAAACATGTGCAGGACTGACAGATTAAGAGCTGGGAAGAGGCAGAACTTTAGCGATAGTCTTTACTCAGGGTTTCTTCACCAGAAGAACCCTGCTGGAGGTCAAACCAAGGTCAGATGGGGTTATCCACAAGAGCAAAGCTACAGGTCAAAACAGACCATGGCAGAAGGACATGTAATGCTTTAGGTGCTTAAGGACAGAGGAAGCATGGAACAGGTGAAACTAATTAAATAGAATGTAAGTAAATAGTGCTAAGTAAATAGTGTAAGTAAATAGTGAATGTAAGTAAATAGTGCCCGATTATATAAGCAACGTGGAAAGGCAAAGGGGTCGTACAGGGTGCGTACAAGGACACAGAATCTGTGTACTGTTGTGTGAATGCAGTAGTTAATAACTTAATTGTTTTTGAAAGAAAAGTAGATTTCTAACGGGTTTAAAATGTGTAGGTGTATCTTACATCGAGCTTATGCTCCTGAACAAAATGCTAAATGAGCAGCAAGAAAGTAAACCTACTGAAATATTGGTATATTCGCAACGTTTAGCAATACCCAGAGCCGATTGGCCCTATACGCTCACTACGCAAGTTGCGTAGGGCCCCACAAATTACGCAAGGCCCCGCCTCCCCCTGCCTCATTTTACAGCGCGTGTTAATGTTTACTGTGTAGATGACAATATGAAGCGGAGCTATCCATCTGGCCATGAAAAGAGAAAAAAGAAACAAAATGAGAGTGAAATGCGAGAACAGCAATCAGGTAAACTTGTGTTCTCTTCAAGGTTGATGTCAGCAAGAGCAAATAACAGTAAAGTTAAGTTGATTCTGTCTCTAGTCTCTATCTGACTAGCTAAATTATTGTCCAGTGCATCTCTTGGCCTGTCTTGGCCATTCGCGTAAATAAATGCCCAAGGCCAGCGGTGTTTCTAAACGGCAGCTCGATAACCGCGCCGCGCGTGAACATGCGTTCATATTCGCGTGCAATCGTGCACGAAATGACACGCGCTCAAAATCCCCAAATCCAAAGCTGTGTTCTATTTCTTTTTATTTATATATATATTGAATATGTATATATGTATTGAATATTGAATACATAAAATGGAACATTAGCACATAACATTATCTTAACATGATTATCTTAACTAAGCAGAAAATAAATTGTTATTAAAATTGTTACATTTTATTATTTTCTGCTTATTTAAGATAATGTTAATATTCACTTTAAATTCAATTGCTAATATTCAACTCAAAATTCTATTTAAAATATTCCATTCAATAAAGATTTGTTTATACGTCATTTAATTCTGTATTGTTTTACTCTTTGACCGAGAGATGGAGCAAACTTTTTTTAAAAGGAGGGAGGTTTGTAGTGGGAGCAGTGGGGTGATAAGTGTGAAGTGTGGTTTACATGGCTCATGGGTCAGGTAGGAGGGCCCCTTAGCAGAATTTTGCTTAGGGCCCCAGGGAGGTCAGGATCGGCACTGGCAATACCGGTGCTAGTTTGTCAGTTGGTGCCACGTTACCTTTATTCCCTTGAAAAGTTAGCAATTGTATAACTTTACACAGTTACAGTGATGTTTTATAGGAGAAAAAAATAGATTATGTAAAATATAAGGGATAATTCCAAAAGGGAGCACGTCTATGTCCCCAGGGTCCTACGTTCCCCGGATTTATAAGGCACATAATTACTTTTATGACTGTTTACTGTAACGTACAGTATGACATTTATTCTGTTTTGTGTATCATTTCACTACTGTTCAAAAATATAATGTCTACTTTCACAAACAAGGTTGCAACTTAGTTCATTATCCAAATTCCTATACAGCGTATACATTTCAAGTGTAGATAAAGGATGAATATTAAACGATTGTATGCTGTTATTCACTTAACCCTTGTATGTTGTTCGTATGTTTGTTACTCAGCCAGTGTTCGTGGGTCTGCTGGACCTGCTGCATTTTTTGGGTTTTTAATTCAACGCAATCAAAAATTTGATGTTAAAATACTCTACAGATGTTTACTTCATCCCAATTACAATCATTATAAACAGCATATATGGTTAATATTTTCAATTTACCTTTAGTACATCACATTTTTTAATTAATGTGCTACTCGATTTTTGTTGTTTTTTAATAAAATGTAATAAAAAAAGAAAATCAAATTTAATCAAGTTATGAGTGGGAAAAAAATCAACAAATTTACAGTATTGATGTTTATGAATATGGGTCCCACAGACCCGAACAACATACAAGGGTTAAATGGGTCTTAAAAGTGTTAAAACAGTTAAGTTAACACCCGTGGAAATAGGAAAATGAATCCTGGCTACATAAAACCTGTTGAAAAGTTGGTGTAATGTGTGTTAACAGCATATTGAACTGGGGAACGAAGGAGCCTGGAACATAGGACTAAGTCCAACTGTTTTGCAGTAAAATTCAACATCAGATTAATGTTAAATCTGATGTAGGACCAGTGGAGTCGCTGGACTCAGTGTTCCAGATTGCAATCCTGCTATACGAAAAAGCTACCAGCTTTGCAGGAGGTTCCACCAGGCTGCCTCCGCCGGGCCCCCGAGCGAGGCCCTCAACCCTCAATCGCTCAGTTGCTTAAAATGAGATAAAATGTAAGTCGCTCTGGATAAGAGCGTCTGCCAAATCTCGTAAATGTACGTCATGCCGAGTTCTAGAAAAGGCTTGATGTTCTGTGCAATCTGCGAGATAATAAACGTGATGTATTAGCCTGAAAAGCGATGAATATCTGTTGGAGCAGAGACAAGAGCTTTCCCTTTCAACACAAATACAAACCCAAAAAGTCAAAGTTTTGTCAGATGTGTCAGAAAGAATGTGCAGAGTAGGAGGACGCGGTTATAAAGGTTCAAGCGTGGGCGTACCGAAGTTATCAGAGAATTGTTATCTCACGAGGGAGAGGAACTTGTGAACTCGTGAACTTCATACAGCATATTGACATGCAAAACTTGACCATTTTAATGAGAACGCTTGTGAGAATGAGGAGAACATCTGTGAAAACACACAGAACTACAATATTTTCGTCTCTGTTTAGTGGGTTTAGACTGCGGCCCTGCAGCACACCTGTTTTCAGAACAAGAGCTCTTATGGGATCTGTAGCCACACAGATGCCGTCTAGCCCGAAGGGACAGACAGACGCCATACGGAGCTGGTTCAGTACACGTAGGAGTCGGATAAGCAACCTGCGTGAAGCGTAAACACCTCAGAAAGGCTGCTCTCGCTGTATTGTCGATCCAGAGAAACATTATAAAATAACACTCGCTCTGATTTAAATACCGTCCAAGAGTTGTTTTTTTTTTTTCAAAAAGTGCTTAATCTGCTGTGTCTTTTTGTTTTGTTTTTTTGTTCGTGATGATTTGTGATTCAGATTTTTTGAGCTTTTTTATTATAATTTTTTTTTTTACAGAAAACTATTTGAATTGGAAAAAACATAAGCACAAGTTTCTTCTTGCAGTGAAGATACATGCTGTATGTAATGACTTTCTACAAGAGTCGGGCTCATGTCCCACACACATGAACAGACGAGGGAGGGATTCGGATGAATGCGAGGTGTGATGACGTCACCTCACAGGACACGTATCTCCGATTGAATCCGAGTTAATTCTACGTCATTTTGAAAAATCGCAAGTTCGTTCCTCAGAATATTTCAGTCTGTTAGATTTTGCGTTGATTTCTGTGAAATCCTGGAGCTACTGGTTATACAGATGCCCTATTATAAAAGAAAGATGCCCCATTTTGGTGTATTTAGTGTTCAAGACCACAAGCTCTGAGCAGGAACCAGGTTTTTTTTGTAAAGTCAAAACACACACACACACACACACACACACACACACATACACACATACATACACACACAGACAGACACACACACACATACATACACACACACAGACACACAAACACATACATACACACACACACAGACATACACACACATACATACACACACACACAGACACACACACACACACATACATACATACATACACACACACACATACATACACACACACAGACACACACACACATACATACACACACACAGGCACACAAACACATACATACACACACACACAGACATACATACACACATACATACAGTATACACAAACACACAGACACACACACACACACATACATACATACACATACAGACACACACACACACACACTTACACACACACATATATATCTTCAATAGAAATATTTGACTAAAATGGAATTAATCTATTTGACTTGATATATTTTCTCATCATTATTGTTCACTGCATATTAATTACAGTAAGTGACTGAAAATAAAACAGTGTTTTCTGACCCTGACTAATTTTTTAGCTCACCTTGGCTGAGATTTGCTACTCATATACACTTACACCCCTTGACCCTCTCACACACATACACACGTGTCTTATCAGCACCTAATCAGCTCTTGTGAAATTCTGACTGATAAGCTGTGTTGAACATCTGCATGCAATAAAAAAATATAAATGGATAAATAAACAGAAAAGCAAAGGATCTGTTCCCCAACATCCCTTACTGTCTGGATGACACGTGTGTATGTGTGACTTTGTGCATGTATGTCTGAGTGTGTGTTAGTGTGAAGGTTAGGACGCTCATTATCTCAGCTCACCTTGAACAGCGTATGAACACCTTGAATTTCCCATGAACCTGATGATGATGATGATGATGTTACCATGACAACAATTAAAGCGACTGTATCTTAGACCAGTCTGATCAGGTGTCTGAGAAAGTTTTTAAATTACAGTGAAATAATTTAAACATTGGGGGCACGGTGGTTAGTGGTTAGCACGTTCGCCTCACACCTCCAGGGTGGGGGTTCGATTCCCGCCTCCACCTTGTGTGTGTGGAGTTTGCATGTTCTGTATCTATGTTCTGTGTGTGGAGTTTGCATGTTTCCTCCCCAAAGACATGCATGGTAGGTTGATTGGCATCTCTGGAAAATTGTCCGTAGTGTGTGATTGTGTGAGTGAATGAGAGTGTGTGTGTATGTGCCCTGTGATGGGTTGGCACTCCGTCCAGGGTGTATCCTGCCTTGATGCCCGATGACGCCTGAGATAGGCACAGGCTCCCCGTGACCCGAGGTAGTTCGGATAAGCGGTAGAAGATGAATGAATGAATGAATGCATGAATTTAAACATTTTCGTGACATTTCGACACAACATGTACGTGAACATCCGCCGATGCTAATACGTATTTCGGTTTGCATTCGCGTGCAACGATCACGTGAAAAGCCTGAAGATGTTGTAAGAGTGATTATAAAGACGACGCTACCCGAAGCCTTGTACACTGTGTAAAGAAAGAAAAGAGACAAAGTGTTCTAGCCCTGATCAAGGTTACGATGACATTTGCTTTCATTAGTTAAATATTACATTTTTTTTTAACTTTGTTCAAACTCTGAGTTTGAGACCCTGAGTGTCTTTATGGCCATTTTTAGAGAAATCTTTCTCTGAACTTTTCCAACTTTTTTCCAACCTTAGATCAACATTTTTCTGCCAATAATGAAGCATTTTTGCATTTTATTTATTTTATTTATTTTTTTGCTTAAATGACCTAAAAGGAAATCCCCATTGAGATGTGTTCACTCCTCAGTCACATGTAATCTTTATACATTTTTAAATGTGTTGCCGCCTGAAATGATGAATCTCATCAGAACACTCTTACATTTTACACAGCAAGCCTTTTCTTCTCCTCTATCCTCCTTTCATGGCGATAAGTGTTGTAGATGCAGACGCGATAATAAATCTTGATCTAACATGCAGTGGGTATGTGACACAACTGAAAAGCTGGAACACCTGGAGGTTCTTCTTTTATTACAGTTAAAATCACTAGCAAGGCGAAAATGACATTTAAAGAGGAATAGGGTTTAGAGCAAGGGCTTGTTTTTACTCGATAGCTTTAAGTAAGAATATTTGTCCAAAGGGTGTGCAAACTTTTGCACCTCACTATAAATATTGGTGTTCCACACAATTTTAGAGTTGGTACTGTAAACCAGATTAGTCTATAGAGACTATTTTATTTATTTTATTCACTATTCTTCACCATGGTCAGACTTTTGGACCGCACTTATTATATATGTATTATGTATCCTAATAATATGTATCTTAGTGCTAATATATATATATATATATATATATATATATATATATATATATATATATATATATATATATATATATATATGATACGGACCACATTAGACCATAGTGTACAAAAGATCTGTTTATAGCAGATAGTAAAGTATACATCAATGAATCAAATGCGAATGAATCGTTTGGCCGTGATTCAAATGACAATGAATCATTTTGATATGAATCAAATGCGAATGAATCATTTTGCTATGAATTATTTGGATATAAAACAAACAGAAATTAATCATTTGACTATGAATCAATGAATCATTTGGCTTTGATGAATCATTCACAAGTCAAATGAATTGAATGATCTGACTCAGATCTTTGTCCTAATCACACTTCCTACTTCACAGTCCTTCTTTTATGCACATAGGTGTCCAAAATGGAAAAACAATAACTGCAGATTGATTTGGCGTGCAGCAAAGATGCCGATAAGATAGGTACACAGGTGAGCTACGTGTCCTGAGGAACACACACTCGCATTCCACAGGACGTCTGCATCTCATCTCATCTATCAGTTCACCGTTTTCACCCTCAGGGATATCCTCCTGCTCATTGTAGTTGTTTTTTTTTGGTGCTTTCTGAAGATGGTTGAGTAATTTATGGCTCCATTTAGTTTTTATTTGTTTTCTGTAAAGTGAAAAGACAAATGCTAATGTGTTCACAGGACACACTGCTTTTAAAAATAAATAAATAAATAAATAAATAAATAAATAAATAAATAAATAAAACTCTAAAAAATATCTGTCTGTAGTTTCATTATGGTTATAAATGGCACACACCTTTATGAGAGCGAGAAATGAGCAGAACTGAAGAGGCAGAAGAGCCAATTAATCCCAGCTAATTCTAGCAGGAATTGTGTGTGTGGTGTGTGGGAGTGTAAAAGTGATAAAGTGCGAGTCTGAAACTCTGAGATTTATCCGTTCCCTGAACAGATTAGGCCCTCTAACAAGCCCTGCATTAAGGACGGCGAAAGGAAAATGATTTGTCTTTCTAACAGCTAACTCTTGCGACCTGAAGATTTACGAGCTAGCCTGTGGAAGTGGAGGATTGTGGGCTAACAGAGAGTTGATGTCCAGGTGTGGGTGTAGCCTCGACCTGCTAGGTATGCAGGAGCGGTACGGTACGTGTCTGGGGAAACACACACATACAGTACAGTACACACACAGTCCTGATCTCCTGCGTCATGCTCAGCGATCCCCATCTCCTCTGCACTGCCCACAGTTCCACCAACAGGGCCTTCTATTTTTAGCCACTCGCCTTATCATGAATTCCTTAAGGAGTAAATTACCTGAATCTGTCCTGCATGTCGGGGCCAAAAATAGGTTTATTCGCATATAAGGTATTTCACAGCGTTTCAATTGAATTTCAGTCATCTGAATTAACTGGCCCTTAGACCTTTAGACCTTTAGACCAAAACTATTGGGACTACAACTGAAGCTGCTTGAAAAGAGAAAAATACAGATTTAAACAGTCGTTACTGAACTATTTGACACACACACACACACACCTGAATAGGATCCACCGTAGTCAATTCCCTGTAAATGATAAAGGAACATTGCTGTACACTGAGACTGTTGTATGGTGTTAGGTTTTCTGCCACTGATCTCCAAAATTTTAAAGAAACACTACATCTAGAGTCTCACACACACTCAAACAAACATCTAACTCCAAACCACAAAGACCTTGAACCAGGAAAACTTGAAAATATCCACAAATCGAAACACTTCATATCCTGAAACTTTTAAAAAAGCAATAACCCCCGAGACGCTAAAGCTAACACTGAAACCTAGAGTGATGAAAATACCACTAAGCTTTAGTGCTGAAAAACCCTTTCCTTTCCTGTGATGGATGATTTATGCAGTGGAGACGACTAACACCGATGAATGACATTTTATTGCCTTTATTCATTTACATACACCGATCGTTTATAACCCGTTGATGTCATGTTGTTAATCTGGGGTCGAAATGACTTAATTCTCTCAAAATTATGTTTGCTCTTCTCTAGAGAAACTGTTGTCGGTGAGTTAGTTTGACCTGTATTGGGTAAAAAAGCTTTAGAGGTTGGGGTCTAATCACAGGGTCAGACATGATACAGAACCACTGGAGGAGAGATCATTAAGGGCCTTGGCGGAGCTTGGGCTTGAACCCTGATCCTCTGATCAACAACCCAGAGCCTTAATTGTTTGTGCCACCAACCACCACAGGGCAAAGATCACACACTCACACACTCACACACATTCAAAACACTACACACAATTTAGAGATATCAATCACACCATAACACATGTATCTGGACAGGGGGAGGAAAACTGGAGAACCTGGGGGAAACACACACAGGGTGGAGGCAGGAATCAACCATGATGTGTGTGGAAAAAGTACTACACACCTTTACATGTTACTGTATGGTAACTTAACTGTCCTTATCTGTCTAAACCTTGCTCCTTCTGATCTACCAGCACTGCTTTACTGGTCCCACCATCTCTCGGGGTCAGAGGGTAAGATGGAGGTACAGTATATACTGTACTCAAGACTCTTCTCTGTTCAGCACCGAGGTGTGGAATAAACTTCCCCTAGATGTTCAAACAGCTGAGTCACTGATGTCTTCAAATGATGGGTGAAGACCTCCATCTTTCTTCATCTAGCACTTTTCCCTGTTTGTTCTAAGTGTAAAATAAAAACAGAACAGAGTTTTAAGTTGATGGTATCCTAAGTCTGTAACCTACGGTGGTCGAGAAGTGAAAAACACATTAACAAATCCGAAAACAAATGAACAAATCCGAAAACAAATGAACAAATTCCAAAACAAATGAACAAATCCCAAAACAAATGAACAAATCTGAAAACACATTAACAAATCCCAAAACAAATGAACAAATCCCAAAACAAATGAACAAATCCTAAAACACATTAACAAATCCCAAAACAAATTGACAAATCCCAAAACAAATTAACAAATCCCAAAACAAATTAACAAATCCCAAAACACATTAACAAATCCCAAAACACATTAACAAATCCCAAAACAAATTAACAAATCCCAAAACACATTAACAAATCCCAAAACAAATTAACAAATCCCAAATCACATTAACAAATACCAAAACAAATTAACAAATCCGAAAACACATTAACAAATCCCAAAACACATTGACAAATCCCAAAACAAATGAACAAATCCCAAAACAAATTAACAAATCCCAAAACAAATGAACAAATCCGAAAACACATTAACAAATCCCAAAACAAATTAACAAATCCCAAAACACATTAACAAATCCCAAAACAAATGAACAAATCCCAAAACACATTAACAAATCCCAAAACAAATTAACAAATCCCAAAACAAATTAACAAATCCAAAAACACATTAACAAATCCCAAAACACATTAACAAATCCCAAAATAAATTAACAAATCCCAAAACAAATTAACAAATCCCAAAACACATTAACAAATCCCAAAACAAATTAACAAATCCCAAAACACATTAACAAAATGTGTTTTGGGATTTGTTAATGTGTTTTCGGATTTGTTAATTTGTTTTGCACTTCCCGGCCACCGTAGTAACCTAGTCAACCAGTGTTAATGTTTTATACCAATGTTAATGTTAATGTAACTTTTGTAAATCGTTCTGGATAACACTAAGATATATCCTGGATCTCTGAGAGAATCGAGACGTTAGTGATCTCCTCCGAGCATGTTTAGCTTCCACATTTCAAAGTATACAGTGTTTTGTTACTGTAAACTAGATTGTAACCGTAAAGACAAAAAAAAGTGCTTATATACTGTGTACAGGACGTCATTCCTGTGGAGTTACTGTCATGGAAAATATAGTGTTTTATTCCTTACACATTAGAAAGAATGATATAAAGTCTCCGTCCGTGTTTCTTCCCAGCAGATGCGTGTGGATAGCATGCCGTGATAATAAACATGGTTCTGTAACAGTCAATAGCTGTGGTGCTGCTCGAACAAGTGTGTCACGCACATGTACAGACACGGCCATGTGCTGCGTGTCAGTAGGGAAAAATGTTCTCCAGAGCAGGCTGAAAACCGCTGTTGCATTCCTCTCTGTACGGCCGCCGCCCCCTTCACCCCCTCGCACCCGAATTCCCCTCTGCATGCAGCATGTTCCCCTCCTTTTCTCCTGCTTTTCCAGGAACCTCATTTTTTCTTCTTCTGTTGCAACTTGACTCTGTCTTTCTCTCTGGAAAAAAAAGTGAAAGGAAAAAGAAAAGAAGGAAAGAAAAAGAAAGTGTTATTAATACGTTTGCTGGGTTTTGGATACGTCTGAATACACTCAGCAGGGAAAGGTACAGCCAAGAAGCAAAGCTGGAACATAGTATGTCATCTCACACACACACACACACACACACACACACACACACACACACACACACATCCCAAGCACTTTCACCTAAATATAATGTGTATTGGGACACATCTGCTTTGGTAAACAGTGTGTGTGTGTGTTTGCGTGTGTGTGTGTTAAGGTCTGTGTGTTAACTGCCAGCTCTCACATTGGACTCTACAATGAGTGATAAATATTTACACACATGTCTTTACTTTGTGCACATCAGCATCGACAAAAAAATGTCATTTATTTAACTGATTGGGACAAAAAAAATTTTAACTTTTAAAAATTTTAATATTAACTTCCAATAAAGTGACTTTAAACTTGTTTGTGATGATTTGCACACCCGTTCGTGTCTCACTCCACAGTGGTGTTTATATAAAGCTCAGATGAAAATAGACACTCAGGATTTTAAGAATTTCTAGAGTTTTATCAGGATTTCTGTTTTTCTCTACAACACTAGAGGTGATATATTCATAAGAAAGTAGAACAAAATAAAATAGATTTGTAAAGTTCGTCGCGACAAACTTTGATGTTGGCTTTGACGAGGCAAGTATTCGCAGAGGCCGGTGCTTTTTGCAGGCGAGTGGACATAAGGGTTAGTGTTACTTTTGGATGCAAGTGGACATAAAACTTGTGAAATCTAGTGGAGCACTAGCATGCAAAAACATTTGGATGCAAGAGGAGAGGAGCATGTGACTTCATCAGAATACCCGTGAGGAAGTTCTCCTCATTGTTCTGAGTGTTTTGATATGACACATGTCCATGTTGTAAAAAGATTTTGCATATTTTGGGGGCGGGGCTGTGGCACAACTGAAAGGCCAGTCGGTACACCAATTTAAAAGGTTGTTCAGAGTATCACCCTAAAGGAGCTGGCCGAGTTTGGTGTAGATAGTTCGAAAGCGTGCCGAGTTATAAACCTCCAAAGTTTATAATGGGAGTCTATGTGAAAAAAGGCCACTTTGAGACCCGGTACCGGAAGTACCGGTACTCGGATCGCTTAGAAAAGTAACAGCAACAAACTTCAGACCAGGATCTACAACATATCTGAATTTGGTGCATGTGGCTCGAAAGCCCTAGGAGGAGTTACTCTTGATACATTTTTGTCTAAGCTTAAATAGGAAATCAGAATGTTGGCTTCTACAAAGCAACATAATAAGGTTCATTTTTTCTCCACACAGATGTTTGTATGTTCAGAGTAAATGTTGATATCAAACCCATTTCTGCTCTCTGAGATGCTCCGAGTGTTTGTTCATCTAAAAAGCAGCTCAGATTTCTCTTCAACACTAAAATTCAGTGTAAGATCATCAACAGAGGGACAAACACACGTCTAAAACACACTGAAAGAACAACAACATGAAATGAAATGAATGAAAAGATCGATTTCAACAGCAGTATCCTGGTAGAAAGGGTTGAGTCTATAAACATGTAAAAGTTGAACGAACGAATCGAGCTCTGGATAGAAAAAGTTTACATGCAAACTGCATGCAAACTGCATGTAACTGGCGTGAGTTTAAAGCTTGTTGCTGTTGGTTAGGAAGTAAACAACATCTAGTAAACATCTTGAAGAGAATTAAAGTACTCAGGAACAACATTTGTAATGTCACTTATATAATGTGTATTGGGACACATCTGCTTTGGTAAACAACTGGCGTGAGTTTAAAGCTTGTTGCTGTTGGTTAGTAAGTAAACAACATCTAGTAAACATCTTGGAGAATTAAAGTACTCAGGAACAACATTTGTAATGTCACTTATATAATGTGTATTGGGACACATCTGCTTTGGTAAACAGTGTGTGTGTGTGTGTGTGTGTGTGTTAAGGTCTGTGTGTTAACTGCCAGCTCTCACATTGGACTTTACAATGACAACATTTGTAATGTCACTTGTATGGAAAAAAAAACTACAGAGGAAAATTGGCTTGATTACATGCAGGTGGAGAAATTCAGGGCGACCTGAAAGCAACAGGAACATCAGAGACACGGAGAACAATCATCAGCGACCTGAAGCGCATTCATCTATGTTTGTAAACCTTACACAAAACTCTGATCTGTTCACAACTCTTTTAGATCACAGACCCAGGTGAAACAAAAGAAAAATAATCCTCTCTTCGGTAATCATTTATAATAATCTCGTCATGTTTGGAGACGGAAGGGTTGTGCATACAAGCTCAAGAGCACGATACCGACAGTGAAGCATGGTGGCGGGAGCATCACGCTATGGTGCAGCTTTTAATTACCGAAGGAAACATGAACAGATGCACTGGCAGATATGGGAGGAGAATTTAATCTCATGAGCCAAGAAAGTAAACCTGGAAAGAAGACGGACATTTCAGCAAAAGAATGAGGTCTAGAAGCCGATCTGCTGAACCGCATCCCAGTGAGAATTCAGGGAGAAACTGTAAGTCCATCAGAACCAATGTTGGTCATGTGCATCAATCTTATTTAAAAAAAAAAAAATCTTTGTTTATGATCACGATTGTGTACTGATCGTGAAGAACAAAATAAAAAGAAATGAATTTTTAAGGTTTCAAAAAATTATATTGCGCTGGAAGTGTTTCAAAAAGTCTACTGCATTTATTACATTTTTTTTTTCCAATCTATTGTCTCATCTTACAGCATGTAATGAATTTGAAATCAAATTCAAATCAGATAAAACATTTATTTCCCACATGCACAGTCATACCCTCAGTCAAAAATGTTCAAAGACGGAATCTGAAATTAGAATAAAATAAAATAGAAATGAAATAGAAATAGCTTTACAAGGAAAAATAACAACACATAGAAATTAGAAAAATATAGCATATGATTTTGCATTTAATTCTTAATTTTATAAATATATATATATATATAATATATATAAAAATACATATTAAAATATATAAAAATATATAATACGTATTTAATTTTCTAGCTTTACTGCATTTTTTCTGATTCTCTCATTTTAGTGTTTTCTAACCTTACATTACTTCTAACTTGTTCATAATAATGTTATTACTTTAATTTCTACAGAATTCTACAGAGTTCACTGCATACAGTTGGACCAGTATTTGCTACAGTGTAAGAGGTGTGTGTGTGTGTGTGTGTGTGTGTGTGTGTGTATTTGTGTGTAATGTTTGTGTCTGTGTGTTTGTGTGTGTGCGTTTGTGTATGTATAATGTGTAATGTCTGTGTGTGTATGTGTAATGTCTGTGTGTGTGTTTGTGTGTGTGTAATGTCTGTGTCTGTGTGTGCGTTTGTGTATGTATAATGTGTAATGTCTTTGTGTGTGTATGTGTAATGTCTGTGTGTGTGTAATGTCTGTGTTTGTGTGTGTTTGTGTGTGCGTTTGTGTATGTGTAATGTCTGTGTGTGTATGTGTAATGTCTGTGTGTGTGTGTTTGTGTGTAATGTCTGTGTGTGTGTGTGTGTGCGTTTGTGTATGTATAATGTGTAATGTCTGTGTGTGTGTATGTGTAATGTCTGTGTGTGTGTAATGTCTGTGTGTATGTGTCTGTGTGTATTTGTGTGTAATGTCTGTGTGTTTGTGTGTGTGCGTTTGTGTAATTTGTAATGTCTGTGTGTGTGTACTGTGTGTCTGTGTGTATTTGTGTGTAATGTCTGTGTGTTTGTGTGTGTGTGTGTGTGTAGAACCCAGAGAAAGCCTCACAGCCGGAGCTAATAGTTGCACATTCGTTTTATTGGTTTGGTTTTATTAATACAGTGGTTATTTTAGCCTCAGTGGCTTTCACAGACAAAACAAACAAAAACGTTTATAAAACTATAAACATAAAATATAGCTTTCTGACAATACAATATCTCTGGCTCAGTCACTATTTATACAACAAGCATCTGACATACACATAACACCATGGTGCTAATACGTCTACAAACTCTGGATAGATTTCTTTATATAAAATGATGTATATACAGTTTTATTCTGAATAATCACCACCTTGTGAAACTGGGAGAAGGTGAATGGTTGACCACAGTAAGAGAAAAATAAACACTGTTGAAATGATTCCACTGAAATACCACGTGCTAATGTTTCAGAGTTCAGTCCTGCAGCTGAAGTGCCAAAGGTTCGAGCAGGTCGCTAGTGTTCAGTGGTCTGCCTGCTCAACACCACAGAGAGAGAGAGGGGGGGAGAGAGAGGGAGAGAGAGAGAGGGGAGGGAGAGAGAGAGGGAGAGAGAGAGAGAGAGAGAGAGAGAGAGAGAGAGAGAGAGAGAGGGAGGGAGGGGGTGTGAGAGAGAGAGAGAGGGGAGAGAGAGAGAGAGAGAGAGAGAGAGAGAGAGAGAGAGAGAGAGAGAGAGACAAAGAGAGAGAAAAAGAGAGAGAGCAAGAGAGAGAGAGGGAGAAAGAAAAAGAGAGAGAAAAAGAGAGAGAGAGAGCAAGAGAGAGGGGGGGAGGGAGGGAGAGAGAGAGAGAGAGAGACAGAGGGAGGGAGAGAGAGAGAGGGAGGGAGAGAGAGAGAGAGAGAGAGAGAGAGAGAGAGAGAGACCGGCCCTGTCTCATTTCAGTCACACTGCTGCCTAGCAAAGAAAGAAATAAAAAAAGAAAGAAAGAAAGAAAGAAAGAAAGAAAGAAAGAAAGAAAGAAAGAAAGAAAGAATCTCTTGTCTCAAAATTGAACTTGCTGGATCATCAATAATGAAAAGTGCAAAAGAAAACAGAAAAAGAAAGGAAAGGGAAAGAAATTAAAAAAAGAAAAAATGAAAATAAATAAAGAAAAAATATGTACAGAAAAACTTAAGAAAATTTGAAGTGTTAAGAGGTAAAAATAAAACAAAAAGAAAAAGAAAAGAAATAAAAAGAATTAAAAATATATGTGTATATATAAAAAGAAAAAATTTAAAGAAATAGAAAATTATTAATACTGATTAATAGAAAATCAGTTATTGCAGAGCATCAGGTGCTAACCACACACACACACACACACACACACACACACACACAAACTCTTCATCCTTTTACAGGGCGCCAATACTTTTGTCCTAATTAATCGGCTAGTCTATTTTGTCTTAATTTATATAACATGTAACTGAGTGTGTAACTGAAATAAATATGCAAATGAAACTCGCAGTAACTCGATCATGGATAATTACAGGAATGGAAGACAATCGTTCGAGGTTCACATACAAGTTTGTTTTTCTGTAGTAAGTAACCGTGTCCTGTGAAACGTTCTACAAATAAACGGATTCGTATAAAGTTTAATAAATGAAGCCCGGTGTCGCTTGTAACCACAGAACTCTCGTGATTGGTCAGTACGTCTGTCCGTCAAAGAGGCATTGCTCCAATAAGCTGCAGGTGATTGACCTGTGGAGTCTCCACATAACTCCACAGAGGCTCCTGTATAAGTGTCACTACGGAATAATACAATTATTAGCAGCTTCGACTACATATATTTGCTGGATTTTTAAAGTAAAATATAAACATAAAGGCTCACATAAAAGACAAAAAATGATATCTGTGTTGTATATCTTATTTATGCGGGACTCGTAGGCAGTGGGTCGGTATGTATATGTGAGTACGGACATTGTCCTCTGGACATTCTTCTCCTCCTCCTCCTTTTCTTCCTTTACCTCCCCAAAGCTTGTGTCCATCGACTGATGTCATTCGGTTCGGTTCAAACATCAAGGCAGCGCCGTGTATCTCTGTGTCCCACGACTAGTCGCTAGCACTCTGTCTGACGGCTGGACAGAGACAGAGGGCTGTCCAGGGGGAGACAGTTAGGCGAGCAGTCTGCAGGACAGGTTTTAAACATGGAGGAGATGTGGAACGCCTGCAAACAAGACAATGTGAGAGATGAGACATGCACACACAAACACACACACATAGGTGTAACTTTAAATTCTCCAAGGTCAGTCTCGTGATGGGTCACGTACCACCCAGTATGCAGTGATTCCTCCCTGCAGGAAGCCAGTGAGGACATCAGAGGGATGATGGCGGTAGTCGTTGATCCGGCTGAGCCCGGTGTACATGGCTAACATCACCAGCAGGAACTGCAACAGCGGCCTCAACAGTCTCGCACCACGCCATGAGAACCGAGCCTGCAAATAGAACTGACACACAGAGACACACAGACAGGATGAAATCACACAGAGATCTTCTGGAAACTCAATGAACACTCCAAGAATAAAAACTGTAGAATCTTTTAGAAGTAGCCATATTAACATCACAGAGCCACTAGTCAATCATGTGTAAACTTGTGTATGTGGAAGAGGGTCAATAGCATTTTCCTTCTGGCTTCAGATGATGCTGTAGTCATTAAGCAGATGCAGTCGGCTGGCTTCACCCTTTCTGGTAAGACACCCTTTCTGTCCTCTGGGGACCACACTACCACTACTACTATTAATACACTTCTACTACTACCAGCTAACACTACCACTACTATTACTATAACTACTATCACTACCACTGCTATGACTACAATTACTATTGCCACCACCACTACTATGACTACTGTATAACTAGTATTACTACCACCACTACACTAATATTTCTATAACCACTATTACTGTTACTACACCTTCTATAACCACTATTACTACTACCACCATAAATAATATTACTATAACTAATATTAGTATAACTACTATTACTATAATTCTACCACAAGCACACTAATATTACTATATCCATCATTACTATAACCACCACTATTAGAACGACTACTACTATTACTACCACCAGCACTACCACTACTATTACTATAACTACTATTACTAATACTACCACTACTATAACTACTTTTACATTGTTACTACCAATAATAATAACCAGTTTTACTATAACTACTACCACAACCGCATCAATATTTCAATATTTAACTACTATTACTGTTACTACTATTACTACCACAACCACCACCATTAGCAAAACTACTATTACTATAACTAATATTACTATACCTAATATTAGTATAACTATTATTACCATAATTCTACCACAAGCACACTAATATTACTATAACCATCATTACTATAACTACCACTATTAGAACGACTACTACTATTACTGCCACCAGCACTACCACTACTATTACTATAACTACTATTACTAATACTACCACTACTTTAACTTTTACATTGTTACTAACAATAATATTACAAGTTTTACTACTAAACCTAACCCTAACCCTACTATTACTGTTACTACTATTACTACCACACCCCCCACCATTATAAAAGCTACTATTACTATAACTAATATTACTATAACAAGAATTACGATACTTCTACCATATGGGAAGTCGTGGCCTAATGGTTAGAGGGTTTGACTCCTAACCCTAAGGTTTTGGGTTCGAGTCTCGGGCCGGCCACGACTGAGGTGCCCTTGAGCAAGGCACCGAACCCCCGCAACTGCTCCCCGGGCGCCGCAGCATAAATGGCTGCCCACTGCTCCGGGTGTGTGTTCACAGTGTGTGTGTGTTCACTGCTGTGTGTGTGTTCACAGTGTGTGTGTGTGTTCACTTCGGATGGGTTAAATACAGAGAACGAATTCTGAGTATGGGTCACCGTACTTAGCTGTATGTCACTTCACTTATAACCATACGAATATTACTACAACTACTACTACTATTACTACCACCACTACTATAACTACTATTACTATTACTACCACCAGTACCACTAATACCCCTATTAATACTACTAACATAACCTCCACCACCTCTACTTCTACCACTTCTCTACCACTACCAATAATAGCCTGAACACCACAATGTAGTTTGTCTTATTTTTGTCGTGTGATCTTCAAATGTCCTGCAATTATCTGTTTAATATCTATATTTAAATCTATATGCAATGCTTTTATAGAGTCTCCATGATGCAGGGTTGTGTAAGTGTGTAAGTACAGTATGTAGTTTTTACAGAATTACAGGATTTAGGACAGAAATGAGTAAAGATTTCGTGACCTGACGTCTTCCAGTTTCCACGCAGACAGGAAACTTTAGGGGGAAAAAGATTTTTTCAGACAAAATGACTCAAGTGAAGACTTCGGTGTAGTTGTTGTGGAAAGAGGTGACGTAGCGTACACGTGGCTTCAGAGAACAAAATGATGCCATAACGCACGAAGCTAAAAAAGAACAACAACGTGTGTTGCACAACAATGACCGAAGACTGAAATTCACCACGGCCAAAACGAAACCACAGACACACACGTGCGATCTGATGCTTCAGGAAGTGGCTTCGGTTTCTCGACAAAAGCGCGGCTCGGGATACGCCTCAGGCGATGCGCCGTATTTGTGTTTCTTGTATAATGTGTTTTTTTTTTTCAGTGTAAATAAATTTCGCACAGAGATCCGAGATAGAAACGAGCTCGTTACTGAAAGCAGCTGGAATGAACAGATTGTTGGTGGAAAGTTTGAGCAGTAAACCGACTTGTTTATGATGAACAGACAGGAATCTGGATGTCTGTATCATCAGCGTTAGCGATGCTTATTTTACTCGTTTAGATGACACCATGAGGAGGAGGAGGAGGAGGAGGTAGAGGAGGAGAAAACCTTTTGCTTGTTAGAAGACCTTTAGTAATTCATTTCATTTTGTTTTATTTCTCACAATCTGTCTGGTATTAATATAGATTGTGGTGAAATTTACCGTTATCGAAAGAAAATCACCCTCGTGGAACAATTTCTAAGCCACGTTTCTACACATTTCCGCTCCTTTCTCCTTGTCAGATGCAGTAACGTTGATGAAAACCGACAGAATGATCCACCAATGGGACATCAGGATATCTGCCGTCTCTTTTTCTTAATAAAACTGACCCTTGTCTTGATAATTTCACTTGATATCAGTTACTAGGTGTGTATTCATTACACTAGTTCAGCATGTAGGGTGTGTATGTGATGTAACTGATATTTCCTGCACAAAGATATTTCCTGCTGCACTTATTGTTCGTCTGCGGGAAACCTGCAGCTCCACATGCCGCTCAGGTCATCACTGTGTGCGCCACTCGCAACAAACCACTCGCTCTGCTCCTTATATCGCTGTGGACTTATGTGTTTTGGCACTTCTGGGATGGACGGGCTTAAAAATGGTGCCAATACTTTGCCTTTAGCGACAGAGCAGAAAGCCAGAGTAAGCATGCAGGCCAAAACCCGATCGTCATCTTCCCCACTGCTCTCTCTCTATATATATATCTCTCTCTCTATCTCTCTCAGTCGTGAGCTAAAGAATCCGGAAGAAAGCGGCTCATTTTCGGAGAGAGAGTGTCTCAAACTCAGCCATCTCATGACACATGACTAGCACAGAATGCAGGAGGGAGGAAAAGAAAGAGAAGAACTGACGGGAGGGCTAAGAGTGCGACCGGGTGTTAGCGTGGGTTAGTGTAACATCATTTCTCCCTTCTCTTTCTCCATCAGAACAGAGAGAGAGAGAGAGAGAGAGAGAGAGAGAGAGAGAGAGAAAGCAAGGTGAGATAAACAGAAAAAGTAAAAAAGAGACAGCAAGAGAAACAGAATGGGTAGAGAGGGACAGACGGGAAGAAAAAAATAATCAGCATAGAGACAAAAAGAAAAAGAGTTAAAAAGGGACAGAAAGAGAGAGCAGCAAGTGAGAGAGAGATAGAGAGAGAGAGAGAGAGAGAGAAAGAAGGGGCCAGTAGTGAAAGAAGCCTGTCCATCTCTCAGCAGGACAAACCCTCCTCCCATCTCTCCCATCTAGAACCCAACCCATAACTAAACAAGGTTTCCTCTGTCCTCTTACTCTCTCTCTCTCTCTCTCTCTCTCTCTCTCTCTCTCTCTCTCTCTCTTTCTCACTTTCACTCAATCTTTTTTTCTCTTTCTCTATCCATCTATTCATCCAACTTTTGGAGAACTTTCTCTTTCTTCGCCTTGCCTTTGCCCTTTCTCTTTGGATTGAAACGAGATGCCTTTGGGAATCAACCATTCTCAGACCCTTTCCCTTTCACTCTGTGTGTGTGTGCGTGTGTGTGTGTGTGTGTGTGTGTGTATTTGCATGTTTGTTTGTGAGCCAGAGTGAAAAACAGACATTTTTTCAGACTCCCATATGGCAGCACTGGAGGCCTACAGCGGTAAATCTCATCAGCGCAGTGAAGCCAGTTCGCTCCGTAATTAAAGCTCAGCTACAGCTGTTGGCTAAATATCTGTGTACGGATGTTTCTGTGTGTATGTGTTTGTGTGTGTGTGTGTGTGTGTGTATGTGTTTGTGTGTGTGTGTGTGTGTTTGTGTATGTGTGTGTGTATGTGGTTGTGTGTGTGTGTGTGTGTGTATGTGTGTGTATGTGTTTGTGTGTGTCTGTGTGTGTGTGTGTGTATGTGTGTGTGCGTGTGTGTATGTGTGTTTGTGTTTGTGTGTATGTGTGTGTGTGTGTGTGTGTGCATGACTACTCACAGCAAGGTAAAGCATTGTGTACATGGCAAAAGGACTTCCTGTAAAAGAGGAAACAGTGGGAAACAATGAACACAGTCACGGTCTCTTGTGCCAGCGATCCCACCCTGACATCTGAAGATCATCACGTACACATCATGCACATCTGTTCCACATTTCACAAAAACGCTAACGTTCCTAATAAAACACGGAAAACTCTCTTCTTCACGAGCGAGCGTTAAAGACATGAAGAAAGTTCAGACACTCGGTGCTGTTCTGTTCGAGGAACATAATCAACCACGACTTGATCATGTGGATGATGGAAGTCAGTGTTTCCACCCGAACGTCCATCATCTTCCTGGAACAGCAGGGGTTTTATCGCACTTATACCACAGCTACATATCGTCGCTGTCGGGCGGAAACCTCGTATGTCCAAATTTGGTCAATTTCATATTTTTTCACATATCGATGCTATTGGTCAGTCCCCACGTGGGTCTGTTATTTTTACAAGTTATTAACCAATCTAAAGTCTTGAAAATAGCTTGAGTGTAAATCTCATAACTCCATTGGACATTTCAACTGTCCACCTCTTCCTCACTCCGCGGAAGAGATCCGCGGGATATTTCTCCTCAAGAAGAATCGCAACGAATCAACACGTCTTCTGAGGTAAATGTCTTCAAAACACTGGGCTCAAAGAAAAAAAAATCTTGACCCCCGCTAGTTCTGGTGCTCGTCTGAGGACAGGAATTTAGCGCAAGACAATACACTGCAACGCGGACTAAACCCTGTGCACTGCAGATAAGGTACAGCGTTTTTTTCATTTCCTGAAAAATAACGGTTTTGGAGATACGAGGATTCCATCTGACAGCGACGATATGTTACATTACAAAAAAAAAAGGGCTTTTAATCTGAGATGAGTTCATTAGAACTGAGGTATAGAGTCCATAACGTCTTTGTAATGAGAATACACAATTCATCCAATCATATTAAAGCTTTCTCTCTCTCTCTCTCTCTCTCTCTCTCTCTCTCTCTCTCACTCACTCACCTGGCTTCCTCTTCCTCTTTCTGGGTGCTGTTACATTTCACGTTTTCCAAATATTCTCCCAGTGAGCAGTTCAGCGACTCGTACGTCACGTTGCACACCGCTAAAAAGTTGGGGCGGAGCCGACCCACGCTCAGCTTGGCCATGTTGGTCAGCGATTGGCCGATGCAGCAGCCGAACAGGAAGCTGCCCAGTTCTTTGTAGAGGGAAGAGATGTAGGGGTTTCTTATGAAGGCATGGGAGTTCACACGGCGGGAACGCACACAGTAACATTAGGCCAGAGCGATCTAACACACACACAAACACACACACACACACACACACAACAAAACATCAGATTTACACAAAGCCATATAAAAAATGCATATATACTGTATATATTATACATAAATAAATATACAATTCTGAAAATTCAACTTGACTTTAGAGTGTCAAAGTAGAGTTCGAGGCCACGCCCACAAAACTGGAACCCTGCAGTAAATTATTATTATGTTTACATTATTATTATTATACATTATGTACAAATCATTCTATTTCTATTTGATTGTAATTTTATTATTATTACTGAACCATAATTGTTATTATTTTGTATCTGTATTAGTGTTATTATTTATTGTCGTTATTTATGTTTATGGGTTTTTTTCTACGTCTAAGACAAGGATAGAAGTCTGAAAGCACTTGACAGTTTAATTTGATTCAAAACTCTGATCATAAAATTGTGAGAGAAATAAAATGTGCCTGTGTTTGCTGAGCAGACATTTCAAACACACACACACACACACACACACACACACACACACACAGACACATACACACACACAGACATACACACACAGACACACACAGACACACACAGACACATACACACACAGACACATACACACACACACACACAGACACACACACACAGACACACAGACACATACACACACAGACACACACCCACACACACAGACACACACAGACACACACACACACAGACACACAGACACACACAGAGACACACACACAAGCACACACAGACTGTACACACACACAGACACACACACACACAGATATACACACACAGACACACACACAGATACACACAGACACACACACAGACACACAAACACAAACGTTATTTATGTTTATGGGTTTTTTCTACGTCTAAGACAAGGATAGAAGTCTGAAAGCACTTGACAGTTTAATTTGATTCAAAACTCTGATCATAAAATTGTGAGAGAAATAAAATGTGCCTGTGTTTGCTGAGCAGACATTTCAAACACACACACACACACACACACACACACACACACACACAGACACATACACACACACAGACATACACACACAGACACACACACACAGACACATACACACACAGACACATACACACACACACACACACAGACACACACACACAGACACACACAGACACATACACACACAGACACACACCCACACACACAGACACACACAGACACACACACACAGAAACACAGACACACACAGAGACACACACACAAGCACACACAGACTGTACACACACACAGACACACACACACAGATATACACACACAGACACACACACAGATACACACAGACACACACACAGACACACAAACACAGACACACAGACACACACACACAGACACAGACACAGACACAAACACAGACACACACAGATACACACAGACACACAGACACACACACACACAGAGACTCACACACACACACAAGCACACACAGACACACACATACACAGACACACAGAAAGACACACACAGACACACACACAGATATACACACACAGACACACACACACACACACAGATACACACAGACACACAAACACAAACACACACAGACACACACAGACACACACACAGACACACACACAGACACACACACAGATACACACACAGACACACACATGCACACAGAGGATTAATATATTTAATAAAAAAAATAATTGGAGAGAAGAAAAAAAAAGAGAAATCATTGTTATCAGAGTTCATGAGGTTAACAATAATAAAATAAGCTGACTATTGAATTCTATTAAATTACGTCCTTTTTGTTCTTGATATCGAGTTAGATCTCTGAGACTCCCAGATGTCCATGAAACTAAAACTTAATTGATTAATAAATTAATTCGTAAAACATTAATAAAAAAAAACCTGTACAAAAGTTGACAAGTGTTTGTGAATGAAAAGGTTTTAATCTCTACAATCTGTCTCCTTATTAAAACCCTGAAAGCTCAAGTGAGTCATTTAGTCTGTTATAACTGAATGTATCGGCGTCCATTCAGCTGCCGGAGTTTTGGGCTCTATAAATATACAGAGGTGTGTTTTTTTTATCCTGGACACAAAAACCAAACAGAACAACAGGAAGCAGCAGGTAAAGACATTACACTCCTCTTGTTGATGGCGTTGTTCTGGGTGTTCCATAAAGTGATATCATCTCTGGCAACACTAACTAAAGCAAATGTGTGTGTGTGTGTGTGTGTGTGTGATGTGTGTGTCTCACTGTTAGGCCTGTAATGATGATTCCCTCCGGTGATGAGCACGCTGTCTGGGATGCTCTCATCTCTGCAGAAGAAGCCTCTCTTGTACGGCTTCACGGTCTTCAGCTCGCACGCAAAAAAGGGATAGAGGCTAGAGAGAGTGAGAGAGAGAGAGAGAGAGAGAGAGAGAGAGAGAGAAATAGAGAGAGAGAGAAAGAGCGAGAGAGAGAGTGAGAAAGAAAGAGAGAGAGTGAGTGAGAGAGAGAGAGAAATAGAGAGAGAGAGAGAGAAAGAGAGTGAGAGAGAGAAATAGAGAGAGAGAGAGAGAGAGAGAGAGAGAGAGAGAGAGAGAGAGAGATTAATTAGGTTAATTATATATTATATTAACCCGTCTGTGAGGTCACACTGCCACAGAAGTTAAATTCACTGCAGTTGTGCGACTGATTTAAAGGAGCCGATTTAATAGAAGTGTAAAACGTTGGGAAAGAAAAGAAATGTGGGTCTATAAAGTTCTGCATCTTTCACCAGAAGAAAAATAACACTTTGGTGAACACGGCAGAAGGAAACAAGGCTACTGCTTTTTATCACCGTGGATCTGAATTGATGTCAAAAACCTTTCTAAGACTTTTTCTTCAGGCTGAATCTTTTTTCAGAGTTTATTACTCCACCTCACCACAGCATCATCCTTTTTCCCTTTTTTTCTTTCGACTGTTCTTTCGCACGCTGAGAGAGAGAGAGAGAGAGAGAGAGAGAGAGAGAGAGAGAGAGAAAGATCTCACTGCTCTCACCGTACTAATCCTGATGATAATAAAACCTCCAGCTTCACTTATCCCAATAGGGATTACACACATTTCGCTTAAATGGATGTAAATCCTTCATCCTCCTCATCACACGACACACAGTTTAAGTCTATCCATTAATTTTATAGAGGTCTAGAATTCCAAAATGCTTAAAAAAAACACAGTTACATACCGGAGTATTCCAGACGTGTCCGTGAGCAACTGTGAAAACATTTCTAACTAAAAATAAACTTTCTCTCAAAACCTTTAGTCGTTGTTGTCGTAAAGATGTACAAACTTTGTATTATTTCATTGTATTATATTGCACTCTGTATTATTTCACTGTGTAAAATATCTGAAGTATTATTGATCTACAGCAGATGTTTATTTATTCATTTCATTTGATGGTGAATAGGTTCTTCTTGTCTGTAATCTCACACCGGTGAAGTATGATGAAGTATAATATGGTGAAGCCTGAAGTCCCAAATACTTCATTTCTCACTGGTTTAATGACTAGTCCAGGCCACAGACCTGTAGGCTGATTGGTATCTTTACATTGTCTGCAGTGTGTGTGTGTGTGTGTGTGAGTGTGTGAGTGTCAAGAGTTAGCACTCTGTCCACGTTGTCCCCCAACTTGTTCCCCTGGGATTAACTCCAGGTTCCAAGCGACCCTGTGGGCCAGAAAATGGACAAATGGGTGGAGAGGATGATGGATGGATGGATGGATGGATGGATAGATGGATAGATGGATAGATGGATGGGACGATGTATGGATGGGTGGATGGATGGATGGATGGATGGATTAATGAATGGATGGAATGATGTATGGATGAATGGATAGATAGATGGATGGATGGATGGATGGATGAATGGATGGATGTATGGATGGGATGAATGAATGGATGGATGGGATGAATGAATGGATGGATGGATGGATGCTACTCTTCTATAGTGTATAGGAGAGCATGGAGAGCATGTTCACACTGTGGACTTGTGGGGTTCCTGTGGGTCCCTCCGTGACCCACTGAGACCCTGACCAGGATAAAGGACACACTAAAAGCGAGTGAGTGAGAAAAATGATACTGTTTTTAAAACTTGGTACAGATCAAATGGTACATGTACAGATCACATGGTACAGGTGCAGATTACATGGACATGGTACAGATCACATGGTACAGGTGCAGATCACATGGTACAGGTACAGATCACATGGACATGGTACAGATCACATGGACATGGTACAGATCACACGGACCTGGTACAGATCACATGGACATGGTACAGATCACACGGACCTGGTACAGATCACATGGACCTGGTACAGATCACATGGGACAGGTGCAGATCACATGGACCTGGTACAGATCACATGGACATGGTACAGATCACACGGACCTGGTACAGATCACACGGACCTTGTACAGATCACATGGACATGGTACAGATCACATGGTACAGGTGCAGATCACATGGACATGGTACAGATCACATGGTACAGGTGCAGATCACATGGTACAGGTGCAGATCACATGGTAAAGGTGCAGATCACATGGTACAGGTGCAGATCACATGGTAAAGGTGCAGATCACATGGTACAGGTACAGATCACATGGACCTGGTATAGATCACATGGACCTGGTACAGATCACACGGACCTGGTACAGATCACACGGACATGGTACAGATCACACTGGTACAGATCACACGGACCTGTTACAGATCACATGGACATGGTACAGATCACATGGTACAGGTGCAGATCACATGGTACAGGTGCAGATCACATGGTACAGGTACAGATGACATGGACCTGGTACAGATGACATGGACCTGGTACAGATCACATGGACATGGTACAGATCACAGGGACATGGTACAGATCACATGGTACAGGTGCAGATCACATGGACATGGTACAGATCACATGGTACAGGTGCAGATCACATGGTACAGGTGCAGATCACATGGTAAAGGTGCAGATCACATGGTACAGGTGCAGATCACATGGTAAAGGTGCAGATCACATGGTACAGGTACAGATCACATGGACCTGGTATAGATCACATGGACCTGGTACAGATCACACGGACCTGGTACAGATCACACGGACATGGTACAGATCACACTGGTACAGATCACACGGACCTGTTACAGATCACATGGACATGGTACAGATCACATGGTACAGGTGCAGATCACATGGTACAGGTGCAGATCACATGGTACAGGTACAGATGACATGGACCTGGTACAGATGACATGGACCTGGTACAGATGACATGGACCTGGTACAGATCACATGGACATGGTACAGATCACATGGACATGGTACAGATCACATGGTACAGGTGCAGATCACATGGACATGGTACAGATCACATGGTACAGGTGCAGATCACATGGTACAGGTGCAGATCACATGGTAAAGGTGCAGATCACATGGTACAGGTGCAGATCACATGGTAAAGGTGCAGATCACATGGTACAGGTACAGATCACATGGACCTGGTATAGATCACATGGACCTGGTACAGATCACACGGACCTGGTACAGATCACACGGACATGGTACAGATCACACTGGTACAGATCACATGGACCTGGTATAGATCACATGGACCTGGTACAGATCACACGGACATGGTACAGATCACACTGGTACAGATCACACGGACCTGTTACAGATCACATGGACATGGTACAGATCACATGGTACAGGTGCAGATCACATGGTACAGGTGCAGATCACATGGTACAGGTACAGATGACATGGACCTGGTACAGATGACATGGACCTGGTACAGATGACATGGACCTGGTACAGATCACATGGACATGGTACAGATCACAGGGACATGGTACAGATCACATGGTACAGGTGCAGATCACATGGTACAGATCACATGGACCTGGTACAGATCACATGGACATGATACAGATCACATGGACCTGGTACAGATCACACGGACATGGTACAGATCACATGGACCTGGTACAGATCACATGGACCTGGTACAGACCACATGGACCTGGTACAGATCACATGGACATGGTACAGATCACATGGACATGGTAAAGATCACAGGGACATGGTACAGATCACATGGTACAGGTGCAGATCACATGGTACAGGTACAGATCACATGGACATGGTACAGATGACATGGACCTGGTACAGACCACATGGACCTGGTACAGATCACATGGACCTGGTACAGATCACATGGACATGGTACAGATCACATGGACATGGTACAGGTGCAGATCACATGGTACAGGTACAGATCACATGGACCTGGTACAGATCATATGGACATGGTAAAGATCACAGGGACATGGTACAGATCACAGGGTACAGGTGCAGATCACATGGTACAGATCACATGGACCATATGTGTGTGTGTGTGTGTGAGAGAGAGAGAGAGAGAGAGAGAGAGAGAGACTCACGGTGAATTTCTTTTTGCTTTCTCAGAAAACTCTTTCTCTCTTTTTCTCTCCTGACCTCATTCGGTCCCATGCCCTCTCTCCTCAGAGCTCGACCGATTGATCATTAACCCTCCCCTCATTCCCTTACTGCACCCTTTTGAACTGATCCAGACACACACACACACTCACACATACACACTCACACTCACACACACACATACACACACACACACACACACACACACACACACACACACACAGTGAAGCTCTACTGTAGAAGTACGTGACTGAAGTTTGCACAATAGAGCACAACACAACTTTTTTACTTACGACACACACACACACACACAGTCTGGATCAATACAGTACATAAAACACGCTGTTATGAAAACAAACAAAAACATGATGTCACTGTAGCAACACGTCCTGAAGAGTTTCCTTTCCTTTATTCCACAATTTATCAAAAACAACAACATTATTTTAACTTATTTATAAAAAGTTGTGCTATTTTATAACATCCATGAAACAAGAACAGCTAGAACCCCTTGAATCCTTCACCAGTCGCCCCTATGATCAGCTTCCTTTGTCCTTCACAATGATCAACTCTGTGCTACAGAGTCTGATTCTTTTTTTTAATAAATTTTTAATAAAAAATCAAGAAAACAACAAACAAATAAACAACCTACACATAGAAATATTCATACAGTCTCATATAATGGTTGAAATGATATGAAATTATATTAAAATTTAAATTAAACCCCAAAAAGGGTTTACAAGCTTGAGATGTGTTATGAGAGCCATGAGGGCTCCCTCTGCTGGCTTGCAGAGGATTTGCTGCACTTTACCATCAGGACTCCTATTCCCACAATCCATTGCACCAGCAACTCAGCACACCTGTTTCCTGTTTGTAATCACCTGGTCTATTTAAGCTCACTCAGAACTCTCGTATGACGCGAAGTATTGTTAGCCTGTCTGCATTCTGAGTGTATTTCTCTGTTCAATCTATTGCCTTGTTTTGACCCTGCCTGTTTTTCGTGATTGTTTGCTACCTGCCCTGACCTACGCCTGGATTATTGACTACTGCTTTTGGATTTCCTTTGTTGTTGCTGTTTGCCTGGTGTTTTGACCCTTGCCTGTTTTTGGATTTTGCTAATAAACCTCCATTTGGATCTAACCGGTTTCACGCTCATGACAAGATGGAGATCAAATTTAATTGAATGTAATGGAAGAACTCGAAGACTTTTCCAGATTATTTTTTGTCGGGACAAACAGCTCCATCCAGTGATATATTAAAGACGCTTCTATAAAATCGGCCTCCGTTTATGACTCACGGATCCACCCGCATTTCTTTTGTTTCTCTGCCAGTCTCGAAAATAATCACAGGATCAGACGGTGGATAATAATAGTAACAGAGAAGAAGGATGTTTTCTGAAGTAAACAGATCTCTCCTGATCCTGCTGACCAATAGGAATTGTGTGTGTGTGTAGAAATGAGGCACAAGGTCAATATCTCAGAGGAGACAATTCCTGTACGTCATTATTCAGAATAATACACAACGGTGAGAAAAAAAAAATCTGGATCATTCCGGTGAGACAGAGGAAGTTCAGATAAATGGATGAATGGATAGATGGACGAAAGGATAGTTGGATGGATAGGATGGATGGATAGGATGACTGGATGAATGAATGAATGGATGGATGGATGGATGGATGTATAGAATGAATGGATAGATAAATGGGTGAAGGGGAGAACGGATGAATGGAAGAACGGACGGATGGATGGACGGATTTCAAACGTTTTCCACTGTGTGTGAATTGAGAAACACCTTCAGTTTAGGACTCGGATAAGAAGCTACGTGACAACACAATCCAGATGTATTCACGATGACTGCGGACACCAGTGGTGTGTCTTTTTTAGTGTGAGAGACATGTGTCCTATTTCTCTAATAAACGTTCTTCAAAGCAAAGGACGGTTTTGTCCCCCCCAAACGCTAACGTAGAAATAAAGTTTTACAGAGAGAAACAGTTTACACACACATATATATATATATATATATATACGTATATATATATAGTGTGAGTGGAGGAGAGAGGAGTGAGAGGAGGGGAGGAGAGAGAGGAAGGGAGGAGAGAGAGAGGAGTAGAGGAGAGAGGAGGGGAGGAGAAGTGAGTGGAGGAGAAAGGAGAGAGGAGTGGAGGAGAGAGAGGAGAAGTGCGTGAAGGAGAGAGTGTAGTGGAGGAGAGAGAGGAGGGGAGGAGAAGTGAGTGCGCCGCGCAACATCATTTCCACATTTGGTCTGGTGACGGAGAGAGAGAGAGAGAGAGAGAGAGAGAGAGAGCTTTCAGAACAGGACCTAACGTTACGGATTGTTTTTTTTTTTTGTTTTTAAATTCTGATCGTTTTTGTCGTCATTCCGTCCTCTGGTGCCATGAACACCTCAGTGAATGTGGGACAGCTTTACACTCAGTGCGATCAATTTTTAATCCTTTATGCGTCCGCGAAATAAGAGCGAACACGAGAGAGACGGATAAACCGGACGGGAAACGGGGAGAGAGAAAAAACAGGGGCAGACAAAAGAAAGACAAAAGAGAAGAAAACGGGACGGTCATAAAGGAAGAGATGAATGTAGGAGACGAGGTGAAGATCTGAAGAAAGGAGAGTGGAGGAGTGAAGGTAAGATGGGGTTATGGAACAAGGTGTCCATCACAATGTGTGTGTGTGTGTGTGTGTGTGTGTGTGTGTGTGTGTGTGTGTGTGTGACTGGGACAGAGATGAGCCAGACTCTCTGGTGGAAAAAATAAGGACGTCTTTTTAAATGTATATTATGTATATTATTTATTTATTTGTTTGTTTGTTTGTTTGTTTGCACAGTCAGTACATCACATCAGACAGATTTAACCTTGTTGTCTTATGGCTTTCATGTGACATTGGCTACATGCTCAACGCACGTACAAGAGCACGCACACACACTTATAAATAAATAAATAAATAAATAAATAAATACAATTTTCAAACATGTAATAAATGTGTGTATTGACAGGTTGAGGCTGCCACCTTCTGGGTCATTATGGTAAAGGCAGTTGTTATGTTACGTTGTTGGCAAATGATAATTGAGCCCTTGCGGCACCTGTAGTAAAAGAGTCTGTTCCCGGAAGTAAGAAGCAAAGACGTGTTAAGTTGTTCTGCTCAGCCTGTTTATTGTCTTCCACCCGATATACTACAAAGTTTTTTTTTCGGAGGAAAAAGTTTTTTTTTCGGAGGAACCGGGCACGTGTTGGATTAGCAGTTAACATTGAAAATCAGCATGGCTGTGCTAGTCGGTCGCGTGGATGAATACAATGACCCGAACGAGGATTTTGAGTCGTATCTGGAACGTCTGGAGCAGTGGATGTTGGCAAATGACATCGAGGATGAAAAGAAAGTGTGCGTGTTTCTGATGCTTATAAGCTGCTGAAGAATCTGGTGTCACCGACCATACCGAGTACTATGGCGTATGCTGATCTGGTGGGAGCACTGAGCACGCATTACAAGCCGGCACCGATTGTAATAGCGGAACGGTAAAGAGGCGTAACCAGAAAGAGAGTGAAACTGTCTCTGATTATGTGGTGGCTTTGAGGCAGTTAGCTGCTACCTGTGTTTTTGGGCAGTACCTGGATGATGCGCTGAGAGATCGTTTTGTGAGTGGATTATGCTCGGATGCAGTGCAACGCAGGTTGTTGTCTGAGAAGGATCTGACCTTCTCGAAGGCTTGTGAGATTGCAGTAGCAATGGAACTGGCGTCAAAGAAATCGATGGAATTTTTTGGACACAGCGAGCCTCAGCAGGTAAATGCCCTGTCAAGTTCAAGCTTTTCGGAGAAGGGGAGGAAAGGACAGTTTAGACGACAAATTTGATAATAAGATGCAAAGCAAGGGACAGAAAGGAGTAAAAAATTACTTTGGACCACAACAGACATGCTACCGATGTGGGGGAAAACACTCAGCACGTGACTGCAGATTTAAAAATGAAAAGTGTCATACCTGCTCCAAAATTGGACACATAGCCCGTGCATGTAGAAAGGGAAAGGCCATTTCTCAAACTCAGTATGTGGAAGCTGAAGTAAATACATCCAGATTGGATGAAGAGGCTGAACCTTTTGGATTGTATGCAGTATACTCCACCTCAAGGTATGAAAAGGGGTACACAGTGGATGTCGCACTGGATGATAAGAGAACAACAATGCTACTGGATACAGGGTCAGCTGTGTCAGTGGTATCTGAGGATTTCTACCAGACGAATCTGAACCATTTCAGTTTAAAACCAGCCCCCGAGTTAAAGCTAAAATCATATTCAGGCCAAAGTATCGCTGTTCGAGGATACATTATGATTCCAGTGCAGTATGAAACACAGCAAGTTACCCTTCCACTGGTCATTGTAAAGGGAAGTAGACCAGCTCTGATTGGAAGGAACTGGCTAAAGGAACTACACCTGAACTGGAAACAGATTTTCACTGTACACAGGGTGTTTACTCAGGCAGACGGGACTCTAGGAGTGAACGAGGTGTTACAGCGCCACCAGGCAGTGTTCTCTGAAAACCAGGGCTGCATAGAGGGCTTTAGCCAAAATCCGAATAAAACCAGGCACCACACCAATCTTTTGCAAAGCTCGCCCAGTTCCTTATGCATTAAAGGAAGCAGTAGAAAAGGAGCTGGACAGGTTGGAGAAAATGAAGGTGATTTCAAAGACTGAGAAAAGTGAGTGGGCCTCTCCGATTGTCACTGTACCAAAGGCAGATAAAACAATTAGGGTTTGTGGCGACTACAAGGTCAGTATTAATCGGTGTATGGAAGAGCAGACATACCCACTACCTAACGCCGAAGATTTGTTTGCTACATTAGCAGGAGGAACATTGTTCAGCAAGCTTGACCTCTCTCATGCCTACCAGCAGCTGATGTTAGACGAAGAGTCAGAGAAATATCTGACAGTTAACACCCATAAGGGCCTGTACACATTTCATCGCCTCAGCTATAGTGTTTCCAGCACACCTGCGATTTTTCAGTCTGTCATGGACCAGATTTTACTAGGACTGGATCATGTGACATGTTTTTTGGATGATATTCTCATCACTGCTTCATCTGAGGAGATGCATTTAAAAAGACTGTATGAAGTGCTCACACGTCTGGAAAAACACGGTGTCCGGGTGAAACTGTCTAAATGTCAGTTTTTTTAGAGCAGTGTGGAGTATCTGGGACATTGCATCGACCAGGATGGTCTGCACCCCACTAATGAAAAGGTAGCAGCCATAAACAAAGCGCCGGAGCCCAAAAATGTCACTGAGCTGAAGTCTTTCTTAGGTCTTCTTAACTATTACAGCCGATTCCTGCCAAACTCCTCCACCATCCGCCACCCTCTACACAGCCTGCTGAAAAAAGAGGCAAAGTGGGTTTGGACCTCTGAGTGTGCTAAGGCATTTGAAGATGCAAAGCAGCTATTACAGAAAAATAATGTGTTGGTGCATTACGACACACATTTGCCACTCCGGATTGCGTGTGATGCGTCACCCTATGGAGTAGGGGCGGTGATTTCTCATGTCATGAAAAATGGAGAGGAAAGGCCTGTGGCTTTTGCATCAAGGACATTAACGGAGGCTGAAAGGAAATATGCCCAAATTGAAAAGGAGGCCCTTGCCATCATTTTTGGAGTTAAGAAATTCCACAAATATTGATATGGGAGGAAATTCACACTCATTACAGATCACAAACCACTGTTAACTATCCTGGGACCAAAGTCAGCGGTTCCAACTTTAGCAGCATTAAGGATGCAACGCTGGGCTCTCATCCTTATGGCATACAGTTATGATATTGAGTACAGAAGATCAGCTGATCATGCTAACGCTGATGCTTTGTCTCGCCTACCCAGTGCCTCATTAGACAACACAGGAGAAGAGGGAGGTATTTTCTACTTCTCACACATGGAGGAACTACCAGTGAGTGCAAAAGACATTGAGAGTGCTACTTTAAAAGATCCTACACTGAACAAAGTGTGGAGCTACACAATGAATGGTTGGCCAAGTTATGTTCAGGAGGAAGCACTACGGCCTTATTTCATACGTAGGCAGGAGTTGTCAGTGGAACAAGGTTGTGTTCTGTGGGGCCAGCAAGTCATCATACCCCCAGGCTATCGACAGCGCTTACTGGAAGACCTTCATCAGGTGCACCCAGGTATCTGCCGCATGAAAGCTCTCGCTCGCAGTTACATGTGGTGGCCTGGCTGTGATGGGAAAATTGAAGAGCTCGTGAAAGGTTGCTCTATCTGTCAAGCTGTTCAGAAAATGCCAGCAGTCGCACCACTGCACCACTGGAGATGGCCGGAAAGAGTGTGGCAGAGAATTCATATTGATTTTGCTGAAACACAAGCAGTATTTTTTGGTGGTCATTGATAGCCATTCAAAGTGGTTAGAAGTGTTTCCTGTGTCTTCTACCACCTCTCACAAAACCATTGAAGTGCTGCGAAGCCTGTTCTCTGTGTATGGACTGCCAGAAGAGCTGGTATCAGATAATGGTCCACTGCTGGTGTCGAGGGAGTTTACACAGTTCCTGGAGAGAAACGGTATCAAACACACTGCTGTTCCTGCATATCATCCTGCATCGAATGGAGCTGCAGAGAGGTCAGTGCAAATTTTGAAAAGTGCACTGTCAAAGGATGTGTTGGAGGCGGAGAAAAAGGCTCCCTTGCCGCTCAGTCATAGACTTGCAAATGGTTGTACGTTGAAATGGATAAATAATGATGTGTCATGATGATGATGATAATGATAATAATAATAATAATAATAATAATAATAATAATAATAATGTTTCAGATGAAAAAGGAAAACCATTCAGTCCTCTGGGGAGGGGGGATGGGGGGTGTGGAGCTAGAAAGATAGAGAGAAAGAAAGAGAGAGAGATTCATCAATAGGCGACACACGGCACGTTATACAAGAGAAATCCGCATTAGCTCGAATTCCTGTCTGATAACAGAAATAAATCTAAACGTTACAGGCCGTATCCATAACACTGGCTAGTCATCAGCGCCGTAGTAAACAATGTAGTGAAATAACGCTTTACATAAAGTACAGACACAAGGTGACGGGATTCAGGTCAGAAATCTATACAAATTGGATTAAAAAAAGACACCGATATAAGCGCCGATCCCGGAGCTCTGAGTGTTCGGATCATAACAGTGTGACACGGTGTCAGGGGACATCATGGCGCTAAGTACGCGAAGGATCTTATTCCGTGTTAAGCTTCGTAATAACCTGGCGAGGATGAGAAAGCATCGGCTGCTACAAGCTGTTACCATGGACACACTTTTGTTTGTTTATTTATTTATTTATTTATTTAGTCTAGACTTGACCTGTCAATATGTCGGATTGTTACGTCGTAAGGACTCTGTGTAAAACTAGCCATAAACTATAAAAGGTCTCCTGTGGAGAATTCTCATCGAGCGCGCTCTTTTGACGGAGGTAGCCCGCACGGACTCATGTCTTTTTTTTTTTTTTTTTTTTTTTTACGAATACAAACGTAATTGTGGCCATAAACAGAAACAAAGGTGTTTACTGTACAGTATGTTTCGGTGCTAAACATCTACTTCACGACTTCAGGACAGTTTTGACGATCCCTTCCTGCTCCGACAGCCCTCGTAGAGCCAGCGATTTAAATATGGTTTCTGTCCCGATCTCGTCTCTGCGGATCGATCCCGATCAGTCTGAACTGAACTGAACTAGCTGGCAGTCAGATGGCGAGAAGGATTTATGTCTGCTCTACGTCTTCCTGTCACATCGCTATCAGAACGATTATTCCGAGCTTCCAACGAGTGAATTATAGGCGAGCGTTAGCGCAATATTAATTACAGACCGATTTCTTTGAAATGTGGCGGAGGGAGATTTATTTCTGTCATAATACACGTGCAGACCTTTTTTAAGTAAGTAAGGGCATTTGTTATAAAATTCATGCGATAAACAAGATAATGAGGAAGTATGGAGGCAATTAAGTCATCGCCGTTTCAGATTTCGTCCCTAATTGGCCGAGCTCGACACGGCAGACTCGTCCTTTAGTCGCTTGTGATTTAAGCGCACATCCTGCTCCTTAAAGCCTGTAGTAGTTCTGCAGTCTTTCTCCCTCTAATGAACCGTACACCAGCCGAACACACCGTGTTGTTTTTTCTTTTTGACACACACACACACACACACACACACACTCAAACACACACACACACACACGGCCTTATAATTAAGGGGTCAGTAATTAGACGACTGACGATTTTTTATTTCGCAGCCAGCCGTTCGGTAGAATGTTATTTAGAGCCGCTTCGATGTGACACGGCGTGATGCAATGTCACTCAATATTGTGCAAACACAAGCCACGCCCCCTTAACTAGTGTCAAATGAAACGGACGATGTTTCCAAACAATAACTGTTAATAAAAAATGAGATGCGTGAGTGATACACGACTCTATAGATACAGATTCACTCGGACTCCTTGAGGCAGCCGAGCGGTAAACACGTCCCGTGCCCAAGCGTCCACGTCCGAGCCCATTTACCCTCCCTGAAGTTCTAGACACTGCCATTTTTTTTTTTTTCATCGTAATAAACTCGATGGTTGTTTGGTGATGTTTCCTCTTCACTCCAATGCAATGCAATGCAATAATAACACCGTTTAGAATTTTTATTATACACAACAGATAACAAACCTTACGGTTCTTAAAGGTAAAGAAATGTTTAAATGTTTTAGTTAATTAAAAAAAAAAAAAAAATAAAATAATAAATAAATAAAAAGCTTTTTGCACAATATGAAAGAAATCTCTGCACCTCGTCCTGGCTTGAATCCTCAGACATACAGAGCGTGTTTTGTCATAACACATGCATTTTTCATCTTGCCTCATTCCTCATTCCATCTGCCACCTCGTTTGTGTGTGCGTGTGTGTGTGTGTGTGTGTGTGTGTACACGCACGTGCTCCTGCTCCGAAGCTCACGTTCTCACTGTACATCTTTTGTCATGGGCCTGAAATTGTCCCTGTTTTCCTTTTTTTTTTTCTCTTTTTCAAACTCCGGAGATTTACAAGCTGCTTATTATAGATACAACACAAGCGTCCACTCCTGACATCCCTCCATCAGTTTTGCTTTCTTTCTGCGTTGTGCCTCCCTGCAGGTGACAGAGTTGTTCAGCTGTCAGTCACGGCTCTTTTCTTTTCCACGTCCGCTGTAGTTTCTTGTAAGGCCTGCTCCGAGACAGCGTCCCTGAGGACCCGAGCGGACGTCGCCGGATTTTCCTTTTTTGTTTTTTTTTCTCAGCAGCACGCCGTAAGCAGAGTCTCAGCAGCACGCCGTAAGCAGAAATTCATGTCGAGAAACGTACATACACCGTTTCTCCCTTTTCTCTCGGGCTTTCTCGCGTCCGCTCAACTGCACTCGGAGGTCTGCTCTACAGTAATTGGCCATCCAACATTAAACCGATTTCACCTCATTTATTATTACGAGAAGACTCAACGAACCCGCCGTGTTACTCAGTTCAAGTTTAAACAGTCGTGTTATCGCTCATCAAAGGACCGATGTATGTTGGTCGCCGTCCAAACACACGCCGCAGGCAACAAATGCAGCTCTAGAAATAAAATTTGATCAAATCTAACGATCACGGTGCTGCTTTCCAGTCCAATGAAGCCATATGCGGTATCGTTATAAACCGGCGCTAACGATGACACAGGAGCCGGAATCTGCAGGTTTTTGGCTTCTCGTCTTTGTGACTCTCGCCTGTTTGGCAATTTTCACGCTTCACCTCAGATCTATAGGCTTTCATCAGAGACATAAAGACTTGATCGGGGAATCGTAGATCGTCAAAGAATCACAGGATTTTTTCTCCTTTTCAGTATTGAATATTTGTAGGTAGTTAAATAAAGTCATCGAAAATGTCTGATATGACATAAGTATGATATCAGGATGTTTCTAGATACAGTACAATACTGTCACAGAAAAGATGGAACATTTACTAAAAAAAATCATACAATAGTATACGTTACAAAATCACAGTACTATCAGATATCAGAGGTCGGACATCACGTCAGTGCCGATTTGAGTTATTTTTTGCGGTTTCGTTGATATTAGCCAGCAGTGTTAAAGCGGTGACAGTGACTGCTTTATCCCGCCACTGACTTGCAGACAGACGCAGACAGGCAGTAGAAGCTGTCAGGGCTTTTTTCTGTGCCGTGGCCTTTCTGCACTAAAGCACTGTCGCCGAATGCAGCGGCCTGTAACTGCAGGCGCCGTGCACGCTCCGGGGCCTTTGTGCAGAAAAAGTCATAAAAATGAACTGCAGCTGGACTCCGCTGCTGGATGTGGCAGGAACGGAGCACCACAGGGAGCCAGACACCCCCCGCCCCCAACACACACACACACACACACACACACACACACACACAGATAGACCACACGTACACAATTTAGCGCTTGGTGATTTGGAACAAAAATATTCAATAAAACTCTATAGTGGCCTAAAACACTGGAACACGCTGATCAACAAGTGCGCATGAATAGAAAAATCAATGGAGGCTCTTTTTCATAAATGGAGCGCGTGTAATGGAGAGCGGGGGGGGGGGTGTTAATACCATCAGGAGAGGCAAAATTCAGCCCTCGCCAGTTCAAGCTACTTGACTCCCACTCGTGCTGGCAACACAATACACTGCAGTGATTGCTTAATTGCGCAGAACCCGCCTAGGCCCAGGCTTCACGGGGCCTCAGAGTTCCCAATTACAGCCACGTGCTCACCCTGCTGAAAATTCAGTGGTGATTTGGTGTGTGTGTGTGTGTGTATGTGCGTGTGTGTGTGCGTGCATGTGAGCTGTTTAACTCCTAATTAACATTCACCGCTTTGCGTCTAAAACAGATACTTAATTTAATTACCTTCCTGAATCCGATCGATCTCCCGAATCGATCCTGAATCGAGTCCAAGTCCGGTTCAGATTTCACAAATCAAGATTTCACAATTACCAAACACAGAAACATCAGACACGGCTCATTTGGATCGCGTCCCATCCCTTCGACACCCTGCGTGGGCGCTCCGTTAAAAATAAATAAATAAATGAATAAAAAATCGGAATTTGTACTTAACGAAAGAACTTTAGTATTCGAGCTCATTTGAATATTAACCAAAAGGTTGTATTTAGTTATTTAATTAGGGATTTTACGAATAACAGACTGGTTGCTTTGACAGCAGCACTCTCATTTCAGACGAATCTTTATATATATAAAGATATAAATAAAGACTGCATTTCCTCCTTTTCAGTTGTTTGTTAAATGACTTCATTTTTTGTAATGACTAATTAACGCTATTTTCAAACGTTTTCTTTTCTTTTTTTTAATGACAGCCCTCCTGTTTTTGCTGGCAGTTTGTCGGCATCTCGAAGTATCCTGAAATATTAGTGACATATCTTCCTTCTGTAATAATAATCTCACCTGACAGAGCTGTGTATAACGGCGAGTCTACCACAGCAACACACTCAAACTCGTCACGTAATTAACACAGAAGCTTTAATAAGAAAAACAAAGAAGGCTTTGCTGTCCAGTACTTTCTCTCTCTCTATCTATCTTTCTATCTTTCTCTCTCTCCTCAATATATTGAGTTGTCATGTTTTCTCGATATATTTTTTCTCCCCATTTCAGTGAACTGCCAGTTCCCACGCAGCCCTCAAACCATGTCATACTGTGTAACAGCTACCAACTGGGGTAACACATGAGCTACCAACTGTGGTAACACATGAGCTTCCACCTGGGGTAACACATGAGCTACCACCTGGGGTAACACATGAGCTACCAACTGGGGTAACACATGAGCTACCAACTGGGGTAACACATGAGCTACCACCTGGGGTAACACATGAGCTACCAACTGGGGTAACACATAAGCTACCACCTGGGGTAACACATGAGCTACCACCTGGGGTAACACATGAGCTACCACCTGGGGTAACACATGAGCTACCAACTGGGGTAACACATGAGCTACCACCTGGGGTAACACATGAGCTACCAACTGGGGTAACACATGAGCTACCAACTGGGGTAACACATGAGCTACCAACTGGGGTAACACATGAGCTACTACCTGGGGTAACACATGAGTTAACAACTGGGGTAACACATGAGCTACCACCTGGGGTAACACATGAGCTACCAACTGGGGTAACACATGAGCTACCAACTGGGGTAACTCACTAAGATATCTTACAAAGCCAGGCAACACCACCTGTACATACAGCCGCTTCACACAGACCCGTGCTGTCCCTCTTCCACATCCAGGTGCTCAGGGACCCCGGTGATTGGACAGTGTCTCTGTGATTGACAGGTTAGTGAGTACGCCAGAATCTCAGACCTCCCTTGTCTATCGCCTCTTGGCCTGGAGATGGAGTTACAATGACATGGAGCTGGAAAGATCTTTCTGTTAAGGGAATGAAACACTCTCTCGCTCACCTGCTCATTAGCTTCGACTTGTGAGGAATTTTAATGACATCAGGGTTCCACATGCTCCTGACCAGAGCATTCACCTTTCCCTGCTTTAATATCAGCTCTTGTGTCATCTCATGCTTTCTCTTTTGCTCTCTCGACACCACCGTCATCCTCGCTGACCATATTCCCGCTTCTAACAGCCACTAATGCACAGTAATATAGCACCTACTAAACACACACACACACACACACACACACTTAGCCATAATGTAGACCAGCAGCATCTGAGCTTTAACAGATACTCATACAGTTCCTAAAAAGAATCTAGACCAGTAGATCCCAAGACAAAGACGTCTAACACAATGGAGTCCAATCACTCAATCAAGCCAAACAATCGACACAAATCTACCCACAATTCTACCTTAACACTTCTCTTCCTGTTTATTAATGAAGCTGCTGTTTTTACATGTGACCCATCTGGGTCACATGACTCACACTAATGCTGACACGCACGTGTGATTTAGCTAACGTGTGAATTAGCGAAGTGCTGGTTCTGGTTCAATCCGTTTGCTAGCCGATGTGCCGCATAATCAACTAACGGAGTTTCATAAAACAGTAATATCAACCGTGAAGGAAGTTATTCTCACTCATTCTGTCCACCTCCTCTTACTCTAAGCAGCCTAGCGCACAACTCAGACTCTGCGTCTTAATATGCGTGTTACACAAATGTTTCACAAAATATATCCTCTTTTGTGTCGACTTTAATCTGAGCCGATAGAGAAAGGCTTGTTAGCATTAGCTTAATAAAAAGGGTCCATTGTGATGGTTAGATCATCAAGTCTCCATATGCTAGTGTTTCTCACTTGTCTGCGGTCACGATTACGTCTTTGACGGTCGTTTAAATGTAAATAGGTTAATTAATGAGTCACGGGTTGTTCAGCGCATTTGGCACTGGAATGCTGCACAGAAGCGTTTAAGCAAACTAGCTTTATAAACCACTAGCGGGAGCGACTAGCTGTACGATGACTAGCTTTCATAAACCACACACAAGCTTAAGTAAGCAACGGCTACTAACTGCTAGCTTGAATAACTGACCTATATGAAAGAAACATAGACAACAAATAGCACACACACACACACACACATAACACATTGTTATTGAGTTATTGAGTGTGTGGAAGCTTTGTCACCATTCTGTCTGCTGGAGTTATGGAGCTAATTAGTTTTGCTTAGCTGATAATAGTTATGGATGAATTCTGACATCTGCCTACATCTATTCATTTGCGAGAATACATTTGTTTGAAGACACACGTCCGGCAAAATAATAGACGGCTTTTTTGTGTTCGGATGCTTTTTTTTTTGACAGTCACATATTGCCGCGCGACGCCGGCCACATGGCTCCGGAAAAAAAAACTAAAACGTCTGGATCCGAACACGACTCGAAGCCGTCGAGCTGACGAGCGCAGAAAAGAAAAGTTTTTTAAAAAGGAAAACAACTTCACACTCCACACTGTCATTAGGCTGCTTTTGGATTTTGCTCATCAGACTCATCGCGCCGCGCAAACAAGGTACTCGCTGTAGATTTGGTGCCATTTTGTCGCCCGCGAACAACTAAGCTGCATAAATAAACGCTCAAATACGAATTCTGAAGGTTAGCATGACTTCCCAGCAGCATAAACAGAGAAGAAAAGAGCAGCCCTGGATAATTTATGGTGCTATTAATTATTAACAATATAAACATTGTGGAAAGCAAGCGTTAAAGAGGAAGTAAGAGATCTTTATTTCAGCTTGTTACATCCCTCTGGACTAAAGCAACAAAAAGAAATAAGAAATAAACGGTGGCTTAGTGGTTAGCACGTTCGCCTCACACCTCCAGGGTTGGGGGTTCGATTCCCGCCTCCGCCTTGTGTGTGTGGAGTTTGCATGTTCTCCCTGTGCCTCCGGGGTTTCCTCCGGGTACTCCGGTTTCCTCCTCCGGTCCAAAGACATGCATGGTAGGTTGATTGGCATCTCTGGAAAATTGTCCGTAGTGTGTGAATGCGTGAGTGAATGAGAGTTTGTGTGTGTGCCCTGTGATGGGTGTGCCATCAGTCCAGGGTGTATCCTGCCTTGATGCCCGATGACGCCTGAGATAGGCACAGGCTCCCCATGACCCGAGGTAGTTCAGATAAGCGGTAGAAAATGAGTGAGAGAGTAATAGAGTAATTCACACTTTCCTGTGTGAAGTCAAATAATCTCCTTTATTCCACACTCATAGCTCGTATGTCACGTGACGTGACATACGGCTAAGTACGGTGACCCATACTCAGAATTCATTCTCTGCATTTAACACATCCAAAGTGCACACACACAGCAGTGAACACACACACAGCAGTGAACACACACACAGCAGTGAACACACACACAGCAGTGAACACACACACACCCGGAGCAGTGGGCAGCCATTTATGGGGGGGCATCTCAGTTCAAGGGCACTTCAGTCGTGGTATTGCCGGCCCGAGACTCGAACCCACAACCTTAGGGTTAGGAGTCAAACTCTCTAACCATCAGGCCACGACTTCCCCATTGCTGGCCTGACGGTTCGAGTGTTTACCATATGCCGCCACCACCGTGCTTCACAGTGGATCACAAAGTTCTTTTTTTTTTATTACATGATCATACCACCATCATGATTCTCGGTGGATCATTTTGGCCCGACAGTTACATTTTAATCACTTGATGCTGCCACCACCATGTTTCACACCGGACGGATCCTTATGCCCCAACACTTCAATTTTTGTTTCATCTGACTGACAGGGGATCACGGCTTCAGAATTCCTAATGATCTCTTGTAAACTTGTCTTCACTCCACTCCTGGAGTAGAGGCTTATTCCTACGTAACAGTATTGCTGGTCACGGTGATGTAGGACTCTCTCTGAGGTGGATGTACATATTTAGTACCTGTTGCCTTCAGGTCCTTCACCAGTTCCTTTGTTGTCTCGGGATGAGGTTTGTTGATTTGTGCATCTTTCCTGAATGGCACAGGGTTAGGGTTAGGGTTAGTGGCCCGGAGATTTTCAAGATTTGTACTACTTGTACTACTTGTACACTTGTTTGTACAGATTCTCCTAATACTTCCAGTCATCGAATTTGTTTCTAAAGAGAAATCGAACTTGTGGAGGTCCAGAGGTCTTGGATGAGTTGCTTTGATTCTTCCATTGTGGGCTAATAGTCACTGGTTCTACAGGTGCCCTCTCAGCTAACACCTGATGACTCCAAATGACCAATCAGAAAACATTACATCAATTTCTGGAATCTGTTTAAACAGACACTCAGCTTGCTCACTCACTCACTCACTCACTCATCTTCTACCGCTTATCCGAACTACCTCGGGTCACGGGGAGCCTGTCCCTATCTCAGGCGTCATCGGGCATCAAGGCAGGATACACCCTGGACTGAGTGCCAACCCATCGCAGGGCGCACACACACACTCTCATTCACTCACGCAATCACACACTACAGACAATTTTCCAGAGATGCCAATCAACCTACCATGCATGTCTTTGGACCGGGGGAGGAAACCGGAGTACCCGGAGGAAACCCCCGAGGCACGGGGAGAAAATGCAAACTCCACACACACAAGATGGAGATGGGAATCGAACCCCCAACCCTGGAGGTGTGAGGCGAACGTGCTAACCACTAAGCCACCGTGCCCCCCACTCAGCTTGCTGTGTGAAAAAAGAAATAAATCGACCGATCTCTTAAACCAATGAAGCAGATCAGTGGCGTGTTTAACGCGGTCGCGTAAAGACTTCAGTTCTGTTCGGGAAAAGTCCCACAGAGTCGCTGTGTTGCTGCTCGTCCAGAGCGGCGCTGCTTTATTGATCAGTTATGTAGATATCACAATAGGAGCTTTGTGAGCTTATTTACATCTCTGCCCGGGTTATTTGTCAAATGTGACAGGAATGCTCGTAGGAGTTCAGAAGCACCATTGTGTTCGTTTGATCGCACGTATTCCGACGTGAAAGACCGTTACTAGACCAGAAAACACTCGCCATCTGACATAATCACAAATCACGAGCTGATCGTTAAGCTTTTACAGAAATTTCTCCTGCACTGGAACAGGCATTGGATGCAAACACCACTCGAGAGGCTAAAGCTCTCTCTCTCTCTCTCTCTCTCTCTCTCTCTTTCATTATTCCGCTAATCTGATTCATACGCTTGCACAGACCAGGGGACGACGGCACTACAATCTGACACACATGGCAACATCAGTCTGCGCAGCCCTAATTGTCCTTTTTTCCCATATTTGCATATCATTAGATTAAATTTACCGGTGACTTGTCATAGCTTTGTCTGGTAAAACAATGATTTTGACGATAGCGAGCGTAGCGCGAACCTCCCACGCTCGGATAGGTAATGACGCACACGCAGATGGAGACGCTAATGATATTTCATGGTATGTATGCTGAATTCCAAAAGGAAAAGTCTGATCATTTTATCAATTTGACACGTGATTAGTTCGGAGAGGGCCGAGAGGCTAACGAATGAATAATTTTTTTTACAAGGATTTGGTGCCATTTCGACCGAGTTTAGCCAAATGTTAAGCAGCAGAATGTAGATGTACATCTGATTTCAGATTTATTTCTCCAACAAAAGATCTTGTTAGCAAAACCTAGAGAACTAGTTAGTTCATTATTAGTGATTAGTCCCAGACAAATCCCAGACATCACATCTACAGTGTCAGCTGTTTTTAACACCCAGGAAGGTTAAATATATATTTGTCCTCTTGTTTTTCTGCTAAGATCAGACTGCTTTTAAATATTGAAGACAGCTCTCAGATTGTCATGACTCCAGCCAATCAGGTGTCAGTTTAGAGACAAGTATAAAGAACTGCATGCTGGGAAAGTCAGCAATGGTAATAAATAAACACACACTGATCTATGAGACAGTGATATTACAGCCACTCACTCTCTCTATCTGTCTCACACTCTGTTTGTCTCTCTGCTCTCTCTATCTGTCTCACTCTCTGTCTGTCTCTCTGCTCTTAACACCAGTTGAGAATTTGGAAATATGGGGTTTAAGTTCCCAGCAGTATCCATGTGATGGCTGTGTGTCGCTAAGGCTTGAATTTCCAGGGTCCACTGTAGCTGGAGTGGTTGAAACCATTGATGCGCTTGTGTTGGTTTGTCCTGATCCTGCCGTGAGAGGTGAAGTTAATATTTTGGTGGGAACAAACACATCTGTGGTGAAAAGACTTCTTGAGGCATGTAAAGAGAAAATGGGGAATGATTTTCTTCATACTTTGACAGTACATCCAGAAATCAAAGATGCATATGAACGGGTCATTGCCAGTGCTGATGTTAAAGTTGATGACAGTCAAGGTACTGTGTGGTTTCCGGGGTTTAAGCCTGTGAAAATCTGTCCAGGGGAAAGTAGGTGAATTAGGGGAATCTTAAGATACCCAGGAGAACTGGCTGCTAAAACAGTCTTGGTGGATCAGCCCGAAGAGTTCTGGTTTCCAGAAGAGCTATTGGTAAGGGCAGAAATGCAACCTGCTACAGCTGCACACTCCAAAAGAATTGGGGTCACAGTCAGAAACGTCTCCGCTCGCCCTGTCACTTTGAAACGAGGTATGCGCATTGCTAATGTGCATTTGGTGATTCCCCGGTACCTGAGGAGTGGAAAAGAAAGCTGACTAAAGAGATGCTAAAAAGGAAAGATGTTTTCTCCTGTAGTGAGATTGATGTAGGTTGTTCGAAAAGCACCCAACACAACATTAGGGTTAAAGATGAGAGACCTTTTCGTGAAAGATCAAGACGACTCACTCCAGCTGACATTGAGGATGTCAGAAAACACTTGGAGAAGTTAAAGGATGCTGGTATTATCTCTGAGTCCCGCAGTCCTTACGCCTCGCCAATTGTGGTAGTTAGGAAAAAGACCAGGCAGATAAGGATGTGCGTGGACTACAGAACCCTGAATCGTCGTACCATCCCAGATCAATACACAGTCCCCAGAATTGAAGATGCTCTGGCCTGTCTGAATGGAAGTCAGTGGTTCAGTGTATTAGATCTCAGAAGTGGGTATTATCAGATTCCACTGTGTGAAGCTGACAAAGAAAAGACAGCTTTTATTTGTCCAGTGGGGTTCTACCAATTTGAGAGGATGCCTCAGGGCATTTCCGGGGCTCCTGCGACCTTTCAAAGGGTCATGGAAAAGACGGTTGGTGATATGAACCTGTTGGTATATTTGGACGACATCATCATTTTTGGAAAGACCCTGGAGGAACATGAGCAACGACTTCTCAAGGTGCTTGACCGTTTGCAAAGTGAAGGACTCAAATTGTCATTAGATAAGTGTATCTTCTGTCAGCCTTCTGTTACTTACGTTGGTCACATTGTCTCTCAGGAAGGGTTGTCAACTGATCCCTCTAAGATAGAGGCAGTAAAGTCTTGGCCTAGACCACAGAATGTTTCTGAGCTTCACTCTTTCTTAGGGTTCAGTGGTTATTACAGATTTGTAAAGGACTATTCTAAGGTATCTCACCCGTTGAACCAGTTGCTGCAGGGTTGTTTACCAAACAAAAACCTAGAAAGGGGTAGAACAGAAAATCCTGACAAGGTATTTTACAAAGCATCAGATCCCTTTGATAATAGGTGGAATGAAAGTTGTAAAGCTGCATTCAGGGAGTTGAAGGAAAGGCTCACACAAGCTCCTGTGTTGGCATTCGCAGACCCCAAGCTACCATATGTGTTACATGTAGACGCATGTTGTGAAGGTTTAGGAGGGGTGTTGTATCAAGATCAGGGTCAGGGACTGCGTCCTGTAGCATTTATCAGCAGAAGTCTTACACCATCAGAAAAGAACTATCCTGTGCACAAACTTGAATTTTTGTCTCTAAAATGGGCTGTTGTTGACAAACTACATGACTATCTCTATGGGGCAAAGTTTGAGGTACAGACTGATAATAATCCATTAACATATGTGTTGACCACTGCCAAACTAGATGCTGCAGGGCATAGGTGGTTAGCAGCTTTGTCGTCCTATGATTTCAGTCTGAAATATAGGCCGGGTAACCAAAACATAGATGCGGATGCATTGTCTCGTCGTCCTCACCCAAGAGTGGAAGAAGAGGATAGATGGGCAAACATCTCATCCTCTGGTGTAAAAGCTATGTGCAACCTTCAAGTGTTTGGTAATTCGGGAAATTGCGGCAACTGTAGCCGGGCTGTTACTTCATTGGGTGGGTCTCCAAAATCCGTCCCTGTAGCTTACTGCAATCTAGCTACCTTAGACCTTGCTTTTACTCATAGGATGAGTTCTTCTGATCTGTCATGCTCTCAGCAGGATGATTCCTGTTTTGGTGAAGTGTGGAGGGCATTTAAGGAGAGAGATCCAGGCAGGGTAAATAAGAGCATCCATAAGGACATTCCCCTTGTCATGAGAGAGTGGGAAAGGTTAGAGATGGAGGATGGGGTGATGTTTCGTTGCACACAGGTTCCAAATAAACCCAGACGAAAACAGCTGCTTCTGCCGCAGAAATTTCGAGTGACCGTTCTTAAGTCGTTGCATGATGACTCTGGGCACTTAGGGTTTGATAAAACCTATGGGTTCATTAGAGAGAGGTTTTATTGGCCTCGGATGAAGGCCGACGTGGAGCAGTATTGTCAGACATGTGCTCTGTGTGTGTCGCACCATTATCACACATGACTAGCAGTGGCCCAATGGACTTGGTGTGTATGGATTTCCTATCTCTTGAGCCTGACTCCAGTAACACCTGTAATGTTCTCGTCATAACTGATCATTACACCAGATATGCGCAGGCTTTTCCCACCAAGAACCAGAAGGCGTCCACTGTGGCTAAGGTACTGTGGGAAAAGTACTTCATTCACTATGGTCTGCCAAGACGCACGCACTCAGATCAAGGAAGAGATTTTGAGAGTAGGCTCATCCATGAGTTGTTAGATATGTTGGGGGTGGAGAAGTCCAGAACGACTCCATATCATCCCCAGGGGGACCCACAACCAGAGCGGTTTAATCGGATGCTGCTGGACATGTTGGGGACCTTAGACCCGAAACAAAAGCAACATTGGAGCCGACACATTTCCCATCTCGTGCATGTTTATAACTGCAGCCAGAATGAAGCCACAGGTTTCTCTCCATACTTCCTAATGTTCGGACGGGAAGCCAGATTGCCTGTTGATCTAAATTTTGGTGTATCGAGTGATGGTACCTCCATTAAGTCTTACCAGCGGTATGTAAAGAACATGCAGAGAGAATTAAAAGCTGCCTTTCAATTGGCTGAGGCCGCTGCTGAAAAAAGAATGATGGGAATAAGAGGAGGTATGACCAGAGAATTCATTACTCACATCTCACTCCAGGTGATCGAGTTCTAATTAGGAATTTGGGTCTGCAAGGAAAGCATAAATTGGCAGATAGATGGGGTTCTGTGCCATACATTGTTCAAAGTCAGATGCCAAACCTACCCGTGTTTCGGTTGAAGCCTGAAGTTGGTGATGGGGCAGTTAAGATTCTCCATCGAAATCATCTTCTTCCTATCGGTCAAAACCTGAGACAGCAGCATACTGCTGATGTTGTTCTGGAGCAAAAACGAAGGGTTTTGAGAAAAAGAAAGCAAACAGAGCAAATTAAGAACTTGAGACCTGAGGCTGGTAGTGCTCTTAAGAGACAGGAAGAGCAGAGCAGAGATTTTGAAGAACCTTCTCTGGTCCCTGAGAAAGAACTGTGACAGATGTTAATGTGCATGAGAGTGTTGAGCTGTCTGATGAGATGGTTGAAATTGCTGATGCATCTATAGAGTCTGATCCATTACCTGAGAAACCTACTGATTTGCAGAATGTAGATAAAGTTTCAGATACCAGTAATGATGACGATGTTGATGATGTACAAGAGCTCTCGGATGAGCAAATAAGTATAACAAATCCTGGGGTTTCTATTGAAGTAAATGAAGAGAATAGAAGGTCGGAGAGGATAAGAACAGTTCCTAAGCGTTTTACTTATGATACTCTTGGGGAGCCAAACTTTGAGCCTAACATTGCTAAAGTAAAAGCTTCAAGTGCTGTTAGATGCTGTTCTATTGTATTTTTGTGGATGAATATGCCTTCATGTAGGAATACCTGTCCAGTTAGACAAACTGTATTTTCTTAAATGTGGTCAAGTCATTACCGGCGGACATAGTTCTCTAGTGACTATACTTATTTTGTGCATATTTTGTGCCTGGGTTTTTTTTATTTTTTTTGAAAAAATGTTAACATGAAAGTATACTAATGTTACAGTGTGTTATGTTAGTAATGTGACAGTTTCAGTTTTGTTTCACTATTCCTTGACCTCCTTATGGGGACATAACGAATTGTAGTGGGGGGAGAGTGTAGAGCCCTGCTAAAATTAGGGCCTAATAATTATTTAGTTTGTTTTTTTCTTTTGCAATAAATAGCTTAAAAAATTATTACTTTCAAACAGGAAATAACTAAGACAATGTTGTTATAAAGAAAGATGTGTGTTGTTGTGTTAACCAATGAGGTAGTTTTCTCACTGACCTCGGGAGGTCAGAGGGCGGAGTGCGAGGGAAGAAGGAAGTGGAGTGTGAGGGAGACGGACGACACGAGGTGGCGGATATACCTGCGCGAATCGCACGGTCCAGGGAAAATCGTACGGTAAAGCGCGAAAACCGAGTTTGCAGACGGAAAAAAAAGGACACCTAGCAGATAAGAGACTTTGTGAGAGACAAAGGATACCGCAAGTTCTCTTCATCTCAGTGCTTAACGGGTTGCAACGCGGATAGTCGTGTACAGTGAGTGAGAACCGGAGAAACTAAGGCTACGCGAATCGGCAGGAGAGACCGGAGCCCACGTGGAGACTTCTACTGCATCTTGGCCTTGTTTACATCGTTGGATGGTGGATGTTTCACTTTTGAGTTTCCCTGTTCCGTTGGATTGCGTGAGTACTACAGTATAAAGGGTTCATACGTTCACCTGAGCTCCAACGAAGTGCACCACCGAGACATTTAAAATCCCAGCTGGATTTGGGGGGTTTTGGTTTGTTTTATTTACACTTGTTTGAGAGAATAAATGTTTGTTTATTGTTTCTACAATTTAATCTTCTGTGTTTTCTTGTTTAAAGAAAGAGATTGGACTGTTATGTGACTTGAGATACGTTTTTGAAGTGTGGTACAAATACCTTCATTATTATTGTTGGTTATCATTAATTATTGTGATTGATAGAGGAGAACAATTAAAGGAACACTGAAGTCTGAAGCCCGAGGTTAAATACAGCAGTTTGAGTAACTTTGGTAATACACATATCACACCTTCGGTAAATTTAGATGTGCCTCTCACGTATAAAGTTATATCCCTAGACAGATTTGAGCCAGTTAATCAGTGAGAAGGCTACATTAAGCTTTGGGGGGCAATTATTTACGCTCATATGGTCTCTCTCTCTGCTTTTCCCCTTAGAAAGCGTCATCACAGCTAATCAATACATCATTCTTCTGCCTGATCATCTTGATCCATTAACAAAACACTTCTATCCTGATGGGCGTGGTCTCTTTCACAATGGTTCCCCCCCCGTTCGCTGAGGCACTGATACAGATGAAAAGTGTCTTGTGATTTAATGACTGTAGGATTCATACAGAACGTTCATTATATAGAACCAGCAGATGAACCGCTTTGATCCAACAGGTCAAGGTCACATCAAGGACAAACGTCTTTAATGCCTTCCTTCATGTTTGAGGCTTATACATCAGAAACAAGAAGAAATTCACCTGTTGGCTCTAGAGACGTCCCAAAAATATACCAAATACACAGCAAATCCCATGAGCCAATCAGCATGTGACTATGGAATGATTGACACTTCTGTAGGTGAACGTTCCAATATCTTACATTAGTATCGATTTGTCTGGTGTTCTTGTCTCCATAGCAACAACATTTCTGTTTTTTTGCTTTTATCGTCTTACTGTATTTTTACTTTCGGAATGTCATAGCCTGAGGGACACACACACACACACATACTCACACACACACACACACACACACACTTATAGACTCACACACACATACATGCACCCATAAACACACACACACACGCACTTATAGACAGACACATACACAAACACACACATACATGCACCCATAAACACACACATACATACAAACACACAGGCATTCCACACCTTAACACACACACACATACACACACACTCTGTCTCTCTGATGCTGAGCTTTTGCAAGTCAGTGTGATGTAAATGTCATGACTGTGAGGCCTGAAGTCTCTGCAGCGTCGTGGTAACGTGTTACATTCATTCCTGTCACTGACACACACTCTGGAGTGAAGTGATAGTGCCACAGATCTAAAATCACAGCGCTGATTCAGTACTTTGAAGAAAACACACTTTGTGTTTTTGTGTGTGTGTGTGTCACTCCTGCACCATTAATCACATAATGCCACTCATTTCCACACCACTGTTTATTTCTGCCATTTTCATCTCTCTCTCTCTCTCTCTCTCTCTCTCTTTTTCTCTTGCTCTTTCTTTCTCTCTCTCTCCCTCTCTTTCTCTCTGGGGACCGTGGGCTGAGCCGTGCCACAGGAGAGGAGAGTAAATATCAGAGAAGGTCAGGGGGAGGAGAGAGGAGGAGAGCAGAGGGTGGATGGAGGGATGGAAAGGGGCATGATGGAGGACAGCAGCTTGACTGGTGATGGACAGAATGACTGAAAAGAGTAAAAAAGAGAAATGAAAATAGATACAAGTGGAGCTGCTCGGAAATATTTGCTTATTAAAAAACTTACAAAATAGTCACATATTTTTTACTGTACTAAATTTATTTATATTAATTATTATTAATTAACCTGATATTTATTATTATTTTTTTTTAACCCACATTTTTTTTTTAGTAATTGACCTTGACAGAGTTTTTTTTGTAATGAAGAAATAAAAAGTTATTATATTTATATATTTATTTAGATTTTTTTAATATAAATATTATTATGTTAATAAACATAATATTATGTTTGGGGTCGCCACAGCGGATCACACGGACCACATGATTCTGTACAGGCTAATGATGAGGTGTGTGTGTGTGTGTGTGTGTGTGTGTGTGTGTGTGTGTGTGTTATGTATATAACATAAATAATATTATATAATAATATTAAACTCAGGGCCTCCTGCTTCCCGTACGATCACATTCTTTTGAATATGAACTCAATCTGTCTCTGGATCAGCAAAAACATTATGTACCATTAAGATAATCTCTCTGAGTCACAAGTACCAGCACACGTCTGTGGGGTGGACGGAAAATCTAATATATATATATATTGTGACGGCGGCACGTGCACCACCGCACACACACGGAGGAAAAACCGCTCTTCGCCCACGGCATCGGCAACCCGGAAGCGGGAGAGTGGAACAGGCAGTGGTTCAGCACCCTGGCCAGCGGCACTAACCGCGAGACCCCGATCTCCAGCACCTTGGTCAGCACCGCGGTCAGGGGCGGAGCGGCCGAAACTCCCGCCGAAAATCCCGGACCAATCAGGAGCGCCGCTGGAGCATTCACCCTCCAGGAGGAAAGCACAGCAGGAAGCAAGGCTCAGCGACTGAAGAAAGGAAAGGGGGGCGTGCTAAACGGAACTAATGTTGGTTATCTTTTCTTCCCTTTTTTTCAGAGACATCCAACTGACCTGGGACTCCACGTTGCTGGCTGAGCCTTGCTAATATCCTGGGAGGGCCGCTGTATTATTCTCCTGCCGTCCTCCTCTTGCTACCGGGTTGTGGAGCCTGGTTCTCTGCCCAACCGCCCCTACAGGAAGGACTCAGTTTTCTGCCTTCCAAATTTCTGGTTTTTGCTTTAAGTGAGTGAGGAAATAAATACCTCATTTCTTGTTATCTCTCACACCGTCTCTGTGCCCTTTTTTCCCGTGTCCCATCTCTCGAAGAGCCCTACAATATATAATATCTAAAATATATTCTATGTAAAATATAAACTCAATCTAAAATATATATTATATTTTAAAACCTTTTATATTTACATATATATGTAGTTTTTAATTCATTTTTTTTTCTTTTGCATAAAGAATTAAACTCGTGTTGCGCGGTTCCAGAAAAAGACCAAGTGACGGTGTGTTGTGATAAACTTGAGATTTACACACACACACACACACGTCTCCTCACACTTGTTGTGTGTTACATGTTTTTTACGAACTCGGCCTTGATTCTTTTACGACCAATCTATTTTTCACATCTATGGGATCAATGTGCAGAGAGGGTGGAGTGCTGGGAGGATCAAAGTAAATCCTCTTAAAGAGGCACACAAACACACACACACACACACACACACACACACACACACAAACACACTGGCTGTGTTCCCTATAAACATGCAGTACAATCTGTCAGTTGTATCAGAGACTCAGCAGGAGTTGCATTAGCTCCAATAAAGCAGTGCGGCTCCGTTCTTTTCTTCGCTTCAGCCCCTGGGGCAAGCGCGTGCTCCGACACCGACAACACACACACACACACACACACACTTCCTCTTTGTGATTTATTTCATTAAGCAAATGAGATGTGTGAGAGCCTGCGGCACAAACCACTCTGCTACTGTCCACTTTCTCTCTCTCTCTCTCTCTCTCTCTCTCTCTCTCTCTCTCTCTCTCTCCTCCTTCTCCTCCTCATTTCCCAAACGCTTGCAAGTGTGTAAGCAAAAGTCACCCAGCGCCTCGTTTCCCGTGGCGTGTCCCGCTCCCGCACGCAGCACGTCTACTACATCAGCAGACCCTAAACACTCTCCCCGGTGGAGGAAAAGGAAGAAGAAGAAACAGATAAAATGGCCGTCCTCTTTTGTCTCGACGCAGTAAAACGCCTCAGCTGCTATCTGTCGTTTAAAACGAATGCGAGTGTGAAACGAACATCAGCGCGAGAACAAAACATTATCAACAGTCAGAACAACTAAAGAAGAATCACAGTGCTGAATTAATATCAACTCTCTATCTCTTTTTCCTTCCTTTTTCTTTTTTCTCTGCTCCCTTTTGTCCTCCTCTTTCTCTTTTTCTTCCTTTCTATCTTCTCTATCTCTTCCTCTTTTTTTCTCTTTTCTCTATCTTCTCTTTTCTCTTCTGTTTTTCTCTCTCTCTTTCCCCCCTCTCTCTCCCCCTTTTTCTCTTTTCCCGTCTGTTTGGCTCCCTTTTTTATTTCCCTGTCTTTCTCTCTTTTTTCTTCTTCTGATTTTCTCTCACACTTTCCCTCTTTCTTCCCTATCTTCTGTCTATCTGTCTCTATACTCTGTCTACCTCTTGTGTGCTTTCTCTTCTCCATCTATTTCTCCCTTATATTCTCTCTCTCTCTCTCTCTCTCTCTCTCTCTCTCTCAGGTTTGTCCCCGTACGGCGGGTGTGAGTCCCGGTCTCTAAAGCTGCGGGCCTTCTTATCCCTCCATCCCACTGCTCCATCATGGCTGTAGCTCTGTGGTTGCTGTGTACCTGTGCCGTCACCCTCAGTAACATTGCCCCCTCTGCTCAAGGTGAGTACTGCGTCCTGTTCACACTGACACCGAACAACCCACTTGCCCTGCGCTCACGGACGGCCGCGTACCAACTGGCGCCATATGTGTACGATTCCCCTAAATTTGTCACGCAACGTGGGGGCAGGCTCTGTGTACAAACTCACGCCGTGTGTGTGTGTGTGTGTGTGTGTGTGTGTGTGTGCGCTGTAGATGTTTGTGTGAATCAGCAGGAGCGGCTTTGCTAACGGGGGTGTAGTTAAGCCTGCAGAGGGCGGAGGATCGAAGCAGGTCACAGAACCACAATGGCCGAGCGCACAGACACTAACACACCATCTGCTGAGAGAGAGAGAGAGAGAGAGAGAGAGAGAGAGAGAGATATTAATTGAGGGAGTGAAAACTTTTGTGCAGGGGCCGAAACTCCATAAAGCATTAAAGCTCTCTACATTTTCAGTCTCAGAACTCAAGAAGCAAAATCTTGACAACAAATTTCAACCAATCAGAGCAAAGAGTCTGCTGTACTCACCTGTCAGTCACCTGAAAACTTTACCAATTCTACCACTGTTCTGCTGTGTGTGTGTGTGTGTGTGTGTGTGTGTGTGTGTGCATGTGTATGTGTGTGTGTCTTTGCAAGTAATCGTATCTGAAGTCTTAAATTGACTTCACCTTAATTTTAAATACAATACAATCTCTTATTTTTATAATTCAGGTAGTTTTTAATAATAATAAGGACCCTGATGTGTCTGTGTGAGAGATGAACACACTGCAGTGTGTGTGTGTGTGTGTGTGTGTGGAGCTGGCTCTGTCACACTGTTTGCTTGTCCAGGTGTGTTTGTGGCTGTTGCTCATGCCGAGTTTAATTTGCCAGCGCTCCTGAATTGATGTGCTGCGTTCACTGTTCCAATGGACACACTTGGCCCCTGGCATCAGACTGTTTCATCAGAGCGCACTTTGTGTGTGTGTATGTGTGTGTGTGTGTGTGTGCGTGTGTGTTTCCAGCAGTATTAATAATGCATTAATAATCAATTGTGTCTTATCAAGTGCTAACACATGCAGCCTGCAGAATTAGTGAAGCCTCAAGATGAACTACGGGATCGCTGAACACACACACACACACACACACACACACACACATGGATATGGACAGACTGTTAATCAGAGCATTTAAAATTTCTGTGTGTGTGTTTGTGTGAAGAAAGCGTGGCATCTTTGTCATTACAGGAGGTGTGGCCTATGTGTTTATAGTTTCAGTACAGGAGGCGTGGCCTATGTGTTTATAGTTTCAGTACAGGAGGCGTGGCCTATGTGTTTATAGTTTCAGTACAGGAGGCGTGGCCTATGTGTTTATAGTTTCAGTACAGGAGGTGTGGCCTATGTGTTTATAGTTTCAGTACAGGAGGCATGGCCTATGTGTTAGTCAGTCTTAATGACTTAGTCTTAGCGTCTGTAAAAGAGGCGTGGCCTGTGTGCTATATAGTTCCAGGAAAGTGGGCGTGGCCTCTACACCTCTTGAATTAAATCAGATCTGTGAAATTAACAAATCTCTAAATCACAGCATAAAGAATTGCCATCTGTTTAGTATTCATCTCTCACACATCAGATCAGTTGACCTAGCGAGATGTCTCTACACAGACACACACACACACACACACAGTAACACGAAGGGCTTTGTGTGACCTCTGATTTCCGACACAGTTCACAGCAGGAGACTCTGCAGGCTTCTCTCCCATGATGACTGGAGTGGATGTGAGCCTCATCTGGGTCTCGTTCTTCCAACCGTTCCTGAGATGTTGACGTGTCTCTGAGCGTCATGTTCCGGATCGCCGTTATGGAAATCGGACACTACGGCGTCACCACCAGTGGCTGTGCTTCGGAGTAGAGATCATAAATACATATAGATGTAAATACTGACATCTCTCCCTGCTGTTCTGTCTCACTTTTAAATAATCCTCATCTAATATTCTCACTGTGCGAGTTCTCCCCATTGTTTCTGCGCAGCCTGTAATTACAGTCGATGCTCATCAGAACCCGACGCAGGGCCTCGTCACGACGCACTGAATGTAAACGAGACAAATCAGCAGAAGCAGACTTTACTACACAGCCGCACAGGACCAGACACTCACCTTATCAGCTGATAATACAGTGTGTGTGTGTGTGTGTGTGTGTGTGTGTGTGTGTGTGTGTGTGTGTGTCTGTGTGTGAGTGTATGTGCGTGTGTGTTTATATACATGTGTGTATGTGTGTGTGTGTGTTTATGTGTGTTTATATATATATATATATATATATATATATATATATATATATATATATATATATATATATATATATATATTTGTGTGCGTGTGTGTGTGTGTGTATATATGTGTGTGTGTGTGTGTGTGTGCGCAGGTTTTGATCAGAAGGATCCCATTTACATATTTAACATCCTTAACATGTATAAAACCTCCTACTCTCTCTCACAGGAAACGTCTTGTGCTTCTTCACTCAGCGTCTCTGGATTTAACGATTTCTTGCATAAATTATTTAAAGAAAATCTCTCCAGATTCTTCAGATAAAATTTGCATATCATTTGATTCATCAAATTAAATGACTTCAATTTAAAGAAGTCAAATTTTTGTTGTTGCAGTGAACGTTACGGTTGTCACTTTAGGGGCGTGGCTTATTTCTGTTTTTATTCAGATCAATATTAGTCCATAGAAGACGATCAGCACGAGTTCTGCTGCTTCGGCTTTATTTTTCTTCTTCCTGACTTTCCCTCCGTTCCATTCCGTTCCTCCTCTTCTCTTTTCTTCTATTCTTTTCTCTTCTCTCCACTTATCCACTCATTTTTTGTTGTTGTTTTTGTTCCTGGAGTGAATGCGCAGCTGCTCTCGGCTCTTCTGCTCTCTGAATGTTTGATGATGCCGCCGTTTGTTTGGCCTCTGTGTGGCTACGGCGTCGATGAGGCGCCTGAAGCATGCAGGCCGCATTCACACGCGCATTTTAATGCAGGAGTAAAGAGCGAGGCGAGGCAGAGAGGCGTAATCAG